>NC_068988.1:6292792-6294254 GCF_001194135.2 Octopus bimaculoides
TATATACACAGACATCTATATACATACATACATACATACATATATATATATATATACACACACGCACTTATATACATATATATACATATGAATGTGTGTATAGTATACACATATAAATCATATATATTATATATGTGTGTGTGATCAATTACTCTTAATTGCAAAGCAACACCCACCCAAGAGCAATCAATACAATAAAAACTCTCCAGTATGGCGCATGTTTAGCTGATAAGTTACATTGTTCGCAATTAGATAATCGATATATTGATTAAAGCAATCATTTAACCCATGTCTAATTGAGCTCTGTTCACATCCATCACATGTCCGTCTTTGATACGAAACTCCCCGCCTCTCCTCCACCTCAACTCTCTGTCTTCCTGTTTTTGTTTCTATCGTACAGAACCCTCGCTTTCGTTTTTCAAGTCTTTTCTCTATTTTTTTGCTTCATCTCTGTCTGTCTGTTTGTCTGTCTGTCTTTCTTTCTCTCTCTCTCTCTCTCTCTCTCTCATACTCTCTTACTTTTTCGCTTCCTCACTTTCTCTCTCTCTCTCACACTCACACAGACATACACACACATGCATATATATATATATATATATATATATATATATATATATTATGCATATATATATACATATTTATACATATAGATACATATATACGTACATACATACATACATACATACAAACATACATAGCAGTCCCTGTTCTCGCGAAACTAATAATGCAATATTTTGAATTCACCATTTATGAAGTGTCGCTGCAAAAATATGGACATCCATTTTAAAATTATATGAGAGAGAACTGGGAAAGATGATTCGATCATTGGTCTATCATTTGAAATATGAGGCGATTGATAAATTTTGGAATTTAAATCAATGCTAAATGGTATAAACCCTAACATTCAGTTAACAATGGAATATAGCAAGTTCTTTGCTGTTTATGCGTTATATATATTTTCAAAAGACAGGCGCGCCTGCGCCTATGTTCTTTCGGTACATCGAGAAAAGTAATAAAACTAAGTTGGCTAGCCACGCATGGAGTTTGAAGAGCAACTCCACACCACATACAATTGAGTAGAGTATAGTGGAGAAATCCAAGCTATATGCTAACGGATCTAATAAATGCAACTTATGCGCTGGAAAAAGATCACATATTCTTCTTCGATCCAGTATTTCCAACACACTGCTCAGTTCGAGATCTGAAATTGTTATCAGGTGTAGACACATGGATAAATTTCTTTTATGGAATTCGAAGGCAACATACACTCCGGCTTGTGTTGCTGCCACACAAACTTTGACATATTTTCTATTATTTTCTTCTAAACCAGTTGAATCTACTAAGCATTCTGCAACCAGGAAGGACGATGATCTTAGTTTTCTTGACATCCTTTCATTTTTCTCGCTCCATTTTTTTCACCAACCTCCTTCACGTTTTTTTTCCAGCGACCATGTTTATATAT
>NC_068988.1:6294416-6295374 GCF_001194135.2 Octopus bimaculoides
GAGAGGGAGAGAGAGAGATAGAGAAAGAGAGAGAGATAGAGAGAGAGAGAGAATATATATATATATATATATATATATATATATATATGTACATGTATATACTTATATATACATACAACATATTTACATGTATATGTATGTGTGCATGCGTGTGGGTACGTGCGTGTGTGTGTATGTGTGTGTGTGTGAACGTGCACGCACATACATACTGATGTGTCATTTTTTAAAGCCCGGTGCTTATATTCCATCATTCTCTTTCGCCGGATCGCTAATTGTGAGGTCGTAAATAAACCAACAACGGATGAGAAACACATACAAGAGACGCACACAGACACACACACACATACACACACATACACACACACATATATATATACATATAGATAAATAATAAAGATAGAACTTAATATAATTAATTAACATTAAATTAAACCAGTGGCTAGCATACTTAAAAAAAATGTCCGTGGATTATGAATTATGTTACATAAATAAATAAGAGGAATGGCCACCAAGGTGGACTCCTAATATACTAGATAGGTATCGATATATAAATATAGATCTATGTACGAAATCTAATCACAAAACTTTGATCGGTCCGAGGCTGTAGAAGAAGGCACTTACCCAAGGTGCCAGGTAGTGGGACTGAACCCGGGTGCATGGGGTCTGGAAGCAAATTATTTACTACACGACCACTCCTGCACCCATATGTCTATTTATATGGCTATATGCTTTAACTTACATACAAACATACATATATATTTATATGTATACATATGTATGTGTGTGTGTATATGTATCTTGTTTAGCAGCCACACGGTTTCGGGTTCAGTCCCACTGCGTGGCACCTCGGGCCAGTATCTTCCACTATAGCCTTGGGCCGAGCAAAGCCTTGTGAGTGGATTTGGTAGATGGAAACTAAAAATCCGTCGTATATATATATATATATATATATATATAT
>NC_068988.1:6296094-6296563 GCF_001194135.2 Octopus bimaculoides
ACCACCACCACTAACAACAACAACAACAACAACCCCCGACGCCATATTAAGTTGCACCCTCTCATTATACCACATATGTTGTATATCAGTTTCCATGCCCTAACATACGACTTACAAGTAATTTCGCTGTATAAATCATTATTTTGTGACATTTCAGTTCTATGTTGTTTCTGTGTCTCTTTTCCCTTCCTCTGTCGATTCCAACCATTCTTGCATAGAAATACTTCCATATCTTTCTTTTATATTAATGCCTTACCATAATTACATCAAGGCGGAGAATTCGCAGAAATCGTAACAGCCTTGGGATAAAGTATACTTTGTGGTATCTGTTCCGAGTCTTTGATATCCAAGTTCAAATCACACCCAGGTCAACTTTGTTCTTTCGTTTTCTCTGTCGGATTTGATTTATAAAAATACTTCTAAATACTTGAATAAATTCTTCTTTCTTCTCTTTCGTTGTTTTCCTTTC
>NC_068988.1:6296942-6298166 GCF_001194135.2 Octopus bimaculoides
ACCCTACACATTTTTCTCTCTTCGTTTTTCCCCCTCTTAATCCTTTCTGTCGAAGAGTGTACACTTGAAACGTCAAAAACGTTTCCATTCTACCCGACTGTCAAACTAACACACCTGGTTGCTGTTCCCTCACCTGTCTTCGTCTTTCCTTTTCTGTAAATTTGAAGTCTCTCACTCTCTCTCTATCTCTCTCTCTCTCTCTCTCTCTCTCTCTCTCACTCTCTCTACACACACAAACACACACACACACACATATTCTGAGAATCTGCGAATTGGACAAGATGGCATCATGCAAGCATAGCTGTATGAGTAAGAACCTTGCTTTGCAGTCACGTGGTTTCAGAATGGCCAATGATTTTTCAATGAATTCGGTAGACAGAAACTGTGGAAGCCCGTCATATAAATGTGTATATATACATGTGTGTGTGTGTGTGTGTGTGTGTGCGAGTGTGTATGTACGTGCATCCTTATATTTGACTCACCCATCACTTGACGACCGGTGTCAGTTTGTTTATGTCCGTGTAACCGTGTGGTTTTGTCTAAAGGGACCGATGGAATATGTACTATGCTTAAAAATGACAAAAGTAGAGTCGATTTATTTCACTAAATTTTTCAGGATGGTGTCCCAGTATGGTGCAAGCTCTGTGACTAAAACCGTATGTAGGGTGGCCCCAAAACAGATTTACAGTTATTCAACTATCTTTTTCGCAAAAGTTTAGAACCGTTCTTTGAGCAAGCTGGAGCACCTCCAAATTATGCGCTGATAGTATGAGACTACCTTAACCACAGCGTTGGTTTGGAAAGCCGGGGCAGCATCGAATGGCCACCACGTTCACCTGACCTGACACCAATGGATTTCTTCTTTTTAATGTGTTGTAAAGAACAAGGTTTAAGAGAAGAATCCCCAAACAGTAAATGAATTAAAAGACGCATTCAATGAAATTGATGGAGATCGGAATTTGTGTTGCACTGTATGTCAGAGTGTTCTGAAGAATCTTGAAGAATTGGCCAATGTTGAAAGAGGACATTTTGAGCATCTGGGAGATTAAACATTGTCTGTTTCAGATGTGCATAAACAATATAGTTGTAAGATAGAAATTTAAATGTAATAAAATGTTTGAAAAGAAATTTTTAAATGCCTTCGTGATAACTGTAAACCTGCTTTTGAACCACCCTGTATGTTAACACACATACACACACACGCACACACACACACACACACAC
>NC_068988.1:6298878-6299746 GCF_001194135.2 Octopus bimaculoides
TATATATATACATACGTACACACATATATATATATATATATATATATATATACTAATATATACTTTTGTTATTTACACCACCTGTCCTCGTCTGTTGTTATTATTTGTATATTCTCCCATATATATACATATATGAGTACATACAAATTTACATACATACAAAGACACATACGTAAGTGTATATACATATATATTAATATATTTGTATGTGTATATATATATATAAAATATATAAATACTTGCATACATATATATATATATCTATATTCATAAATATATATATATAAAACTGATACATACACTCATATGTATGTATGAATGTATGTATGTATGTGTGTTTGTATGTATGTATATACGTAGGAAAGTAGGTATTTATGAAAGTACGTACGTATATCTTTACATCTTTCATTAACCGAATAAGCGATACGTAAATGTTCAATTGCTGAAAAATGTCTGATTCTTTAAAAGAATTTCCGTTTATTTCCTTTGATATTTCGTTCCTTTTATTTATCTCCTTATTCATATATTTCTCCACTCATATATATGTGTGTGAGTGTGTATGTGCATGTGTGTGCGTGTGTGCGTGTATTTATTTACATATTTTTTCTCCCCCCACCGATTTCCTTCAAGATGTGATGTTACTAAATCGATTCACATTAGGGTCTGTTACATTTATTTGAGATTGGCCATAAATTAAAAGAATATGCCAGTTCCTCAGATATTAATTTTAGATTATTAAGTTTAGATTAATTTATTGCAGTTTATGATTTATCGTTTTAGAAACAAGGAAAAAAAAATAAAAGAAGCGATATATTATATAAAGGAAAAACGAAATATTTGGGAAACGAAATATAAATAAATAAATAGA
>NC_068988.1:6300184-6303284 GCF_001194135.2 Octopus bimaculoides
CCCCAAAAATTGGAAAAAAAAAAAAACGAAAAAATAAACAAAGACAAAGAATATAATTTAATTTTGAAATTCTTTCAGTTTCACAAGTAGAAAAATGGTAAAATGTTCTGAAATGGAATGGAATGGTTCTGGTTCTTTCTAGAGTTAAAACATTAAAGAATATTGAATTTGAAGAATTTTAATTTATAAACACTCCTGTAGCTGGCTCTGTCGGTAGCACCTGTTTATGTCTTCCGAGAGGTGCAGGGTCAAATCTGTGTGGGGGAAGGGGTGGGGATAGTAACGGAAAACATTATTTCTGAGGATGGATTAGCAAACATTGTAGGGAGCATTTGAAACTGCTTTGTGGTGTTATCTGGTTACGTTGCTTTGTGTTGCGTGTTCAAGTCCCGTCGAGGACAACGTTATCTGTTCTCTTTGGTCGACAAAATTAACTATCAAATATACTCAGATACACACACACATACACACACACGCACACACACACATACACACGCACACACACACATACATATGTATGTATATAATATATGCATATATGTACATATATATAAATGTGTATGTGTGTGTGTGTGTGTGTGTGTGTGTACAGTAAAGGTGCATGGCTCAGTGGTTAGAGAGCCGGGCTTAAATTCATGAGGTAATGAGTTCGATTCCTAAACAGGGCTGTGTGTTGTGTTCTTGAGCAAGACACTTTATTTCACGTTGCTCCAGTTAACTCAGCTGTAGAAATGAGTTGCGACGCCAGAGGTGCTAAGCTGTATCGACCTCTTTGCCTTTCCCTTGGATATCATCAGTGACATAGTGAAGGAAGGCTGGTATGCATGGGCGATTAATGGTCTTCCACAAACAACCTTGCCCGGCTTGTTCCTTGGAGGGTAACTTTCTAGGCGCAATCCTATGGTCATTCGTGCTTGTTTTTTAAAACATTAATGATCGTAAGATTGTGGTTTAGATTCCTGGACCGGACGACGCGTTGAGTTCTTGAGCAAAACACTTCATTTCACGTTGCTCCAGTCCACACAGCTGGCAAAAATGAGTCACGCTGCGATGGACTGGCGTCCTGTCCAGCTGGAGAACACATACCCCATAGAAACCGGGAAACCGATGATACAGTCCATCTAGTGAGAGATATAAATAATTTAATATACACAGTAGTTAAAAACAGCAACCAATTGTTTCATGCCGTAGAGACACAATAATTCGGCAGATTTCTATATCGCACCATACGTCTACAAGCAATGTTTCAGACTCAGTGCATACCATTAATCCTATTTGAAGACCGGGACGCTGGTCTGTGAGAAAACACAGGAAAAAACGAGACCTTTGATGCAAAAGTGGAACGAGAAAAAAGTAAGAAAACCATATATATGTACATATACGTATGTGTATGTATATGTACGCGTGGATGTTTGTGTTGTTGTTGCAGTAGATATACATGTGTGCGTGTGAGAGTATGCGTGTGTATGTATGTATGTGTGTGTATGTATGCATGTATGTATGCATCTATGTATGTGTATGTATGTGTGTATGTATGAATGTTTGTATGTATGTGTGTGTGTATGTATGTATGTATGCATGTATGTACGCCATTATTCAGCTTTATTACAAGATTTCTTGCCAATAGAGAAAGAGCCGGTTTCTAACCTAGATCTAAGGCTCCCTCATTGGAATTTTAACCTCAACAACTGGGTACCTTTGTTTGTATATATGTATGTATGTGCAGATTCGTATGTTTTGTGTATGTCTTTATGTATGTATTCTCGTGCATATAGTTCCCTATCTAGACATGCTCATATATATTTAAATGATATACTTCTGGGAAGTTTTACAGATTTTTACAGTTCCAGTAATAGATTGGATCTGTAGTCTTCAAATTAGTTCTTTCCTTTCTGGTTTTGAGAAGCCTAATTTCTCAAGATTGGTATTTAGGCAATGTGTTACATATCCCAGGGCCCCTATAATTACAGGTATCAACCTGAACTTGTAATCTGGATAGAATAACTGGAGATTCCTCAATAGTTCAGCCTAGATATTCTCTTTTTCACTGATCTTCAGCTTGATGTGAGCATATATGTATGTATGTATGTATGTATGTATGTATGTATGTATGTATGTATGTATGTATGTATGTTATCAATCAGTTTCATTTCTGTATTTCTTGTCCATAGAGAAAGAGCCGGACTCTAACATAGATTCAAGGCTCCTTCATTGGAACTTTTATCAACATCATCTTTGTATTTGTGCATATGTGTGTGTGTGTGTGTGCAGTATTTGGTGTGAGTGTATGCGCAGATTTGTATGTTTGTTTTATGGATGCGCTTATGTATGTATGTATGTGTGTATGTATGTGTATGTAAGCGTATATGTATGAATTCTAAAGACTTTCTGTCTCCTGATAATGATAATGTCGTAAGACAGTTGCTATGTGTGACTTATTTTGAACTTGAAACTGGAAGCACTTGGTTGTGAACAAACTCAATTACGCTGCCATGTTTTAAGTTTTAGAAAGAAGATAAACAAAGAAAAAAAAATATCCAGAACACCAATGTTTTCATTCATTCTACGCACGAGTGTCTTGTAATATAACCTCAGATTACACTAGTTCTTTGTCAAAATGGACTATGCATCATAGATCATTAAGAGACATGTGACATTATCAAAAATCAATGCAAGGAAGCCTGCTTTGAACTATCAAAGATCAATATCTTAACTATAGCGAGAATGTTTCTCCAGTCAACCAGAAAGCAATATCAACAATTTATAAATTCGCATAACCGCCATTGTTATGACGATCCAACATCAAGGGTTCCACATGACCATAAGATTTGCTAAAAATAACAGCAGTCTCTTGCAATTGGCAATGATAAAAGACGATTGTTCTATGAGCTGTATTGTAGACTCGAAGTTTGTTGTATGTGGTTGTGAAAAAGACCACAAAATAAAGTCGATAATTAAAGACACTAAAGAAACGTTGAAAATACCAACTCTGTGGAACCTTATTTCACAAGGACGCGAAAAAGAGAGAGAGAGAGAGAGAGAGAGAGAGAGAGAGAGAGAGAGAGAGAGAGAGAGAGAGAGAGAGAGAGAGAGAGAGAGA
>NC_068988.1:6304084-6305130 GCF_001194135.2 Octopus bimaculoides
AATTGAAAAATCATAGGAATCTCCATAATCGATTTCTCTGCTCCCTACATAGCCAGACCAGTTCAATAGAGAGAGCATACTCTAATTATTCCGATATTTCTAACAAAACTGTTTGATTTGTTCGTCTAATAAAAGTTTGATTTTGTGTCAGAGACAAAAGCAGGCTTTTAGAAACTTGTGTAAACTTCTGGTTCTCGTGAAAGTAGCCATATTGAAGGAGCTCATGCCGCTCGTCTGTCTTAGGCTGTCTGATGTTGTTAACGGAAATTATTATTTAACTCTCTCAAGAACGCTGTATGAGGTCTTCACAAGTGAAACTAGCTTGTAGACAAAATAGAAAGAGGTATGCATGTAAATGTGTATGTATCTTTGTATGTATGTATGTATATACGTATGTATGTATGTATGTGCGTGTATGTTTGTGCATGTATGTTTTTATGTATGTATATACGTCTGTATCTATGCACGTCTGTATGTAGGTGCGGAGGCATGTATGTATGTATGTATGTATGTATGTATGTATTTATGGATGTATACGTTATATGCACATACACAGAAACCCCCACACACGTACACAAATACACACATACACACATACACGCACACATATATTTCTACACAAAAACACAGATCCATTTTACATACACAGAAGCACACATCTATATACTCACACACACACACACACACACACACACACACACACACATCTATACACTCATACACACGAAGACACAAACACAGACACATATATTCGTATGTCCGTGTGTATTTGTGTTTATGTCTGGCTGAGTGTATGTACGTATATCTTGTAGTGTTGATCAGCCCATTAAAAACCATGAAAATATTCCCCAATGGAAAACCTCAATGCATTTGGTAGACTAGAATGCATTGATTATAGCAGACTGGTTAAGATTTAAGTTACGTTTTTAAATAGCAGAATATTGTTGCTTGTATGTCGTGGATTTTTTTGTCTAATTATATATATATATATGTAGTCCAAAAGTCTACGGACGCCGCTGTATGTATATATATATATATATATATAT
>NC_068988.1:6307694-6308169 GCF_001194135.2 Octopus bimaculoides
ATATATATATATATATATACGTACATAATGAGATATATCTGAAGAGAATGATGTTGAAAAGCCCAGTTGTTGGTTAGTGTGTTAAACATATCATTATCTAACCATGCAAAAGCACGTTGGGAGGGATTAAGAATGGCGTCAGGTTGTACAGAGGGTCACGAATAAGCAGACATGTTTTCCTCTCCACTGGGAGTATCAAATCAAAGAATCAAAGACACTAAAAACGTCAAAGAACATAAGAACATCCGAGAACAATTGTATGTATGTGTGTTAATATGGGTATATGGATGTATGTGTGTGTGTGTGTGTGTATATGTATGTGTGTGTGTGTGTGTACATATATATATATATATGTGTATATATACATATATATGTATGTATATATATATATGTACACACACAAATATATATATATGTATACCTACAATATATATATATATATATATATATATATATATATATATATATATATATA
>NC_068988.1:6308597-6311236 GCF_001194135.2 Octopus bimaculoides
TATATACATATATATACATACATATATATATATACATAAACACATATATGTATATTTATATGCATTTATATACATAAATATATATATATTTATATACATATATATATATATACATATATATATATATATATATATATATATATGTGTGTGTGTGTATGTATTTATGTATACAAGTATATCTATTAATGCATGTATATTATCGTATAAGTGTGTGTGTAGATAAAATTTCCTCATATATGTCTTTGTGCGAGCGTGCGACTGTGTGTATGCACGGCAGTATGCCTATGTGTTTGTATGTATGTATGCATATATGTATATGTGTATATGTTGCTGAGTTCTTCAGTGCCAGTGTGGTATATATATAGTGTGTCATTAACGTCTACTGCGTGTAGCTTAATCCCGGTTATCAGTCAGGTCCGACGTAAACAAACTCGCAAACACACGGTGGACATTATTTACAGCAAGAGAAAACAGATATGAAGTACTGTATGTAGGTATGTGGGCATGTATGTATGTATCTGTATATATATGTATGTTTGTATCTGCATATGTATGTATGAATATATGTATGTCTTTGTATGTATGTATCTGTATGTGTATGTATGTTTGTATCTGCATATGTATGTATGAATATATGTATGTCTTTGTATGTATGTATGTATGTATGTGTGTATCTGTATGTGTATGTATGTAAGTATGTATGTATGTACGTATGTATGCATGTGTATGTATGTTTGTATATTTATATGTATGTATATATGTATGTATGTATCTGTATATGTACGTATGTATGTATGTATGTATGTACGTTTGTATGCATGTGTATGTATGTATGACCGGATAGTTGGATACGTTGTGTTCGGATGTGTATGCTTACATGAGTATATGCATGTATTTAATGTATGTATGTGAGAGCGCATGGTGTAGTGGTTAGGGTGTGGCACGCATGATCGCAAAACCGTAGGTTCGATTCCCAGACCGAGCGGTGCATCGTGTTCTTGAGCAAAACACTTCATCTCACGTTGCTTTGTGCCATCATTTCAACCCCTGACACGTGGTACAACGCGCACCTGTTCAGACAACATCGATTACATGGGGGAATTATAGCATTCTCTCTCAGTCTCTCTCTTTCTTTCTTAGTAGCATTTTTATTTCCAGTTCTTTACGCTTTGAGTTCATATACCAAAGAGATCGTCTTTGCCTATTTTCCTTTCAACATTGATAAAAAGAAGTACCAGTCATACACGAGGGGAGTTGTGAAGTTGATGTAATCTTTTTGTTAAAGTTTGAAACAGTTTTATTACTTTGGCGGTGAGTTGGCAGAACCGTTAGCACACCGGATAAAAGACTTAGCGGTATTTCTTTTGGTCCTTTACGTTCTAAGTTCAAAATCCGCCGTAGTTCTTCTTGTACATCTTCTTCTTCTTCTTCTTCTTCTTCTTATTATTATTATTATTATTACTTTTGATCATTCAGAATTATTTTTTTAATTCTTATTTCTTTTGTTGTCTGTTCCGTCCCTGCTTGAATCCTCTCATCAGCGTTTAACAAACATCTCATTAGCTTCGAGCTATACTTTATTAATTTTATACTCCAATTAATTCAAGAAGCAGCCCTGAAGGAGACCAGTTCTCCCTGTTATCTTTCCATATAATCAACAGCCATCTTTTGTACAATTAATAGCAGCTATAACGAGAGCCATTGAAAAATATAGACTGAAAAACAAAATTTAAAATGCATAAATAAATATATAAATATGTACGTAATATAAGGATAACACAGTGGCCAAAGTGGCCATGACTGTGTGGTAAGAAGCTTGCTCCCAAAGCCATGGTGCCGCGTTCAATCCTAATGCGTGGGACCTTTTGCAAGTTTCTTCTGCTACAGCCACAGACAGAAAATGATTTGTGAGAAGAAACTGAGAGAAACCTGTCATACATACATACATACATGCATAAAGAACAAACAGGGGCTGAAGTTCACTACAGCTGTTTCAAACATGTTTTTTTATGGATAAATAAACCGATTACATATCTCTCTCTCTTTCCCCTCAATATATATATATATATGAATAAGGATAAGATCGGTATTTTAAATACCGATCATATCAAGTGGCTAGCATGAGAATGAAAACCTGATAGGTAATGATTATTACTAAAATTATAATAAAGGGTATCTAAGTGATGCCACCATGCTGGAGATAGCAGTCAAATTTTGATTCTAAATCCACTTCATATATTCATACAGCACGAAGCGAAAACACAAATAGATAAACAAACTAACAAAATTTTTTGGGATAATCTCAGATCCGGATTACTGGCTCTGTATTAAAAATATATTATCCTAAAATATCTTGTCAAATTTTTTTGTCAGTTTATTTGTCTATTTGTCATTTCGATTCGTGGTATATGAATATATGAAGTGGCTTCAGAGTCAAGTTTTGACTGGTATCTCAAGCATGGCGGTATCTCTTAGATACAATCAATTATAATTTATATATATATATATATATATATATACTTGCGTACGTATAAATATGAGTGTGTTCGTGTGTACACGAACACACATACAACATATGTATGTATGTGTGTGTGTATGTGTGTATATATGTATATATATATATATATATATATATATAT
>NC_068988.1:6311635-6312534 GCF_001194135.2 Octopus bimaculoides
CACACACACACACACACACACACACACACACACACACACACACACACACACACACATATATTTGTGTGCTTTTATATGTATATGCATATATATGTATGCATGTATGTATACAAGTTGCAATGGGTAAATTGTCACCATTTTATATTTTTAATTTCGCGCATAAGCATTGTTTGTTTTTGATTTCGTTGACTACACAGTATAGTAGAGTCAGTTGGGCAGCGTCTGTGAGAAAAAAGAGCACCATGACGCAATTCCCTCTGCTGCAAATTTGGAAAAGACATGCTGTACTGCTCGGCATTCGTGCCGGAAGCTCCAATATGGACATTCGAAAGTGTTTGTGTGTCAATCTCATGACAGTACAATCTGAGGACATGTGCCGAGATTGATAAAAATCAAACATCCAGTCAACATCTTGGTGTTTGGAATGATCACTAGTGATGGCCTCAGACTCAACACGGAGGCCTACATCAAGTGCCTACATCAAGTGCTGCCGTAAGTTACAAGGATGGTTGCTGGAAGATCCTGTGTCTGGCAACAGAACTCTGCACCATTCCACAGAAGCAGGAGAACCCAGTCATGGCTGTCAGACAATTTCTGCGACCACATGACCTCGAAAATCTGGCCACCTAACTCCCCAGAATGGGAACCCCTTGATTATTATGTGCGGGGTGCAGTTGAACGAGAGACCAACAAAACTCCTTGTAACACCAAAGATGAACTGAAGGCATTGATTATGGCAGCATTCACCAACTTAAACAAGGAGACCGTCCAGAAGAGTTGCAGGAGATTCTGAAGTCGCCTGGAGGCCATGGTTGAAGCCAATGGCGATTCTATTGAATACATTTACTCTTTAGTATTTCAAGATATTTTTATGTAACTTTGGTAAATATATCTGTTAA
>NC_068988.1:6312907-6313821 GCF_001194135.2 Octopus bimaculoides
CAACCCCAGGTCTATCAGTAGCACCACACGTACACCTACTCCGCCTCTTATCCAGCCATGAAATTGTAACAATAACATGGCGAATGATAATTGGACAATAACGAAGCGAGTCAACGAGAACACGGGAAAAAAGTAAATAAATAAAACAAAAAATAAATAAATTAAAAAAAAATAATAATCAGAAATAAAAAAAAACAATAAAGTATGAAATATAAAAATACATATATAAATATAAAATAAGGATGGAGGATAGACAAGATGGAAGCATAAATGGAGAGAAAGTATTGTGATACGAAAAAGAATATGGCGGCGAGTTGGTAGAATCGTTAGCACGTCGGACAAAATGTTTAGCGGTATTTTGTTCGACTTTACGTTCTGAGTTCAATTTCTGCCAGTTCAATTCCTGCCGACGTTGATGTTTTCTTTCCACCCTTACGCGGTCGATGGGGGTATACTATCAGTCGAGCACTGGAACCGATGTAATCGAATGGCCCCCTCCTCCAGATTTCAGTCCTTATTCCTACAATAGAAATTATTATTATTATTATTATTAATATTATTATTGGCGAGCTGGCAGAATCGTTATCACACCGGACGAAATGCTTAGCAGTATTTCGTCTGCCGCTACCTTCTGAGTTCAAATTCATTATTTCGGGGTCGATAAATTAAGTACCGGTTGCATACTGGGGTCAATCTAATCGACTGGCTCCCTACCCGCCAAATTTCAGACCTTCTGCCTAGAATAGAAAGGACTATTATTATTATTATTATTATTATTATTGGCAAGTTGGTTGAATCGTTAGCACACCGGGTAGAATGGCCGGAGTTTGCCTTCCATCCTTTCGGGGTCGATAAATTAAATACCAGTTGAACACTGGGGTCGATGTATTCCGACTCACCCCCTCCTCTTCGAA
>NC_068988.1:6314711-6316914 GCF_001194135.2 Octopus bimaculoides
CACCACCACCACCACCACCACCACACTCCACCCCACCGTTTTCTTAACCTCACTTTAACCCTAATACCATTTTCTTCCTATAAATTTTCTTTCTTCAATTTATCTTTCATTTATTCTGACCCTTTCTGAATTACCTCCCTTTTCTTTTATATACATATACATATATCTGTACACACACGCACACATACATACACACACTCATATAATTCTATAATTATTCAGCTTTTTGCTGTTCTTTTTTCTCATTCTTTTCATCTTCTCTTATTCTTCTCACTCTCTCATTCTTTCCATTTCTACTCACGTTTGTTCTATCCTCCTTTATTGTCCCTTATTACGCTTCTAACTCCCTTCGAACCCCCATTTTTTTTGTTTTGTTTCCTCTTTCTTTTCATCCCCAACACCCCTATTTCTATTAAAACAATCCTGTATTCCTTACATCTTTTCCCTTTTCATATTCATACCAGTCCTTTCATCCCTCACCGCTACTCCCTCACCCATTCTCCTCTTCCTACGACTCCCTCTTCTACTTCCACTGCATGCCTTCCTCCATTTTGTCTCAATTATGCCTTTCTTTAAATCTCATCCTCTTTCTTCTCTCCACTTGCCTTCTCAAGTTCACTTAATTCTTCATAATCATCGAAACTAGAACTTACGAGTGTGCCACTGGCACCACTGCTGCCGCTGCTGCCGCTGCTGCTGCTACAAGAACCTAGTAGTAGTAGTAGTAGTAGTAGTAGTAGTAGTAGTAGTAGTGGCAGCAGCAGCAGCAGTAGTTGTAGTAGTAGTAGTAGTAGTAGAGGTTGTAGTAGTAGTAGCAGTAGTAGTAGTAGTAGTAGTTGTTGTTGTAGTAGTAGTAGTAGTAGTGGTAGTAGTAGTTGTAGTAGTAGTGGCAGCAGCAGCAGCAGCAGCAGTAGTAGTAATAGTAGTAGCAGTAGTAGTAGTAGTAGTAGTAGTAGTAGTAGTAGCAGCAGCAGCAACAGCAACAGCAGCAGCAGTAGCAGTAGTAGTAGTAGTAGTAGCAGCAGCCACGGTAGTGGCAGAAGCCCCAGTAGTAGCAATTCCACCACCACCACGACTACCACCCTTGCCGAAACAGCCGCACTATTTGCATTTTTTTGTTGTGGCCGCTGATATTTCAACAAGGTAGAACAGATCGGTAATAAGATCGATCCGTTCCATCCGTGACAGTGTCATCTTTTTTACTGCGTTTCTAGTATTTGAAGTACTTCATTGCTTGGAAGTCTACTTCTGAACAATGGAACACGCTCCTTCTCCAAGAAGAGGAAGCACGAAGGTTCAAAGCAGACCGGGTTAAAAACTGAGGTAAGCCGCATCAGTGCTGCCTCAAAACTCGCTTCAGGTAATACCAGACAGATGCCATGGAAACATTCCTCCATTTCAGCACAATTCTTCATCGTCACCCCTCAACCAGTGACCCCCCTTGTATCCAGAGTTCGGTTTGCCAAAACTTCAGTTTCTTTTTGTTGCTGGAACTGGAGTTTCGCATACGATCAACCAGGCTTTTGTTTCCAATCCATTCTTTCGTGTTGTCAGTCCACAAACGTCTTGATAGATTCTTGGCCTTTTTTCCCTCCATAGTTCTTGTCAAGATCGTCTTGGACAATAATTCGTGGCACATCATATATCCAAAATATCAGGCCTTGTGCCTATAGTAGAAAAGATCATGTATAGGCGCAGGAGTGGTTGAGCGGTAAGTAGCTTGCTTCCCAACTACATCGTTCCGGGTTCAATCCCATTGCGTGGCATCTTGGGCAAGTGTCTTCTACTATAGCCTCGGGCCGATCAAAGCCTTGTGAGTGAATTCGGTAAACGGAGACTCAAAGAAGCCCGTCGTATCTATCTATCTATCTATCTATCTATCTATCTATCTATCTATCTATCTATCTATCTATCTATCTATCTATCTATCTATCTATCTGGTTGCCTGTCTGTGTCTGTCTGTTTATCCATCAATCTATCTACCTGTCTGTTATCAATCTAATTGTTGGTTTGTCTGCCTGTCTCTGTCTGTTTATCTGTCTGTCTGCCTGTCTGTCTGTCTCTCTGTGTCTAAATTCTCTCTCTGATTCTCTGTCCCTCCCTCCCTCCTTCCTCTCCCCTTTTCCCTCCCCCTCCCCCTCTCTTCTTCTCCACCTCCCCACTTCTCTCCGTCTAACCAGTCATTGTCTTCATCACCCAGAAG
>NC_068988.1:6317371-6320890 GCF_001194135.2 Octopus bimaculoides
CTTTTACCACCTTTAGTTTAAAAAAAAAAATCCGAAAAACCTCTAACAATCAGATGAGTGATGTCGATATCATTGTTGTTGTTGTTGTTGTTGTTGTTGTTGTTGTTGTCGTCGTCGTTGTTATGGTTGTTATTAAGAAGGAGGAAAATGGCAGATACGACGCTGTCATCATCCCTAATATGAAGACATGTTCTTCTGTGACTGGAGACGGCTCAGTGTTAACTATAAGTAGATATTAATCGTCAACATCTCCCTCATTATCAATATCAATGACTCGAATAACAACAACAACAACAACAACAACAACAACAACAACAACAACAACAACAATAATAATAATAATAATAATAATAATAATAATAATAATAATAATAATGATGATATATTTTTAAAAGGATTGACGTAACTCTTCACAAAGGTAAACAGTCAAGAGGAAGAGCGCGATTCAATTGTAATAATAATAATAATAATAATGATGATGATGATGATGATGATGATGATGATGATGATCATGACGGCGATGAGGATGATAATAATAATGATAATGCGCATTAGGTATGATTAAAAATATTCAGGCAAATATATAACAAAAATAAAAAGACAAAATAGGACTAACAAATACTTATAACATACAGAAAATTGCACTACTGTGCACTGGACACATCCTACGCAAAATAATTTCAATACAGTAACCATAAGTGCATCACAATAAACCACAGCACATACCCAAGGCAAACAGAGCTGCGCTCGGTAGTGAAGTGAAAGCACGTTATAAAAATAGGACTAGTGAATAATAATAATAATCATAATAATAATTAGGTAATAATAATTATTATTAATAACTCCAGAATGAGTCGCCAAAAATGAGAATTGCGAAATCCTGTGTGATACAATGATCCAGTACGATCACCCGACCAGACATTGGAAACCAGACATTGGAAACCAGACATTGTTATGGTAAATAAAAAAGAAAGAACATGAATGATAATCGACATAGCATGCCCCGGTGTCAACAGGATCAATGTGACAGACAGGTAGACAGATAGACAGACAGACAGACAGACAGACAGACAGACAGACAGACAGACAGACAGATAGATAGATAGATAGATAGATAGATAGATAGATAGATAGATTTAGATGTAAAGAAAACAGAAAATGGAGAAATATTGATGAACAACAATTGACTTACATCAATCATTATTTATTAATTCAATACAAATAGACAGCATCCCATCTAACAGCTGTTTCTGCTTCCAGTGCTGTATGGTATTGCCATTGACATGCTAAAAACTATTTATCATATTTGGTAATAAAACCGACCTGAAACATGGAGCTTCATCAGAGGGAAGAATAAAAAAAAAAAGAGCTTAGAGAAGAAAAAGGAAAAGTTGAATATGGTTGGAATCATTCCATTTCGCTTGTGTATCTCTTTGGGACGTTAAGTAAATGACTAAGCTTAAAATAGTATTTGGTGGGTTAATCCTTTGTACGGGGGGCATAGGATGGATAAATAATGAAAAATAAAAAATAATAGCGGGATACACCAATAAGTTTTAGTCGAAGAAGGGGTGCGTGTGTATATGTGCTTGTGAATGCACTGAGGCTGCGCAGCATGACTAATCCACTTCAATAATGAGACCAAAAACGAAAGGGATTCAGCGGACATTCAATCGATAAAATACGCATGGTCACGTGCCTTTCTTCAGCGACTCTTAGTTTTCAAGCAGCCATCTTAGACACGTGATTCTCCTGCCTAACCGCAAGTCTTTTTCCCTCTCACCACTATACATTGTTACTAATTCTATTTTATGAACCGATGAATAGGTAATTAAATAATTATATTAATAAATATCCGATATAGTTATAGTTTTTTAAAATATATTTTTAATTAAACAAGAAAATATTTAAAAAAAACGTGAAAGTATAATTTTCGAAATTAAATAACTGTTATTTCTCAATTCTGTACGGTCCTAACTCCAAGAGTAATTATAATTTCTCTCCTGCTTCCTATACACAAGCATTCATTATACAAACAAAAGAAAATAAAAATATAAAAAGACATTTACTTCCCAACCACGTGGTTCCAGGTTCAGTCCCACATTGTGGCACCTTGGGCAAGTGTTTTCTACTATTGTCTCGGTCCGACCAAAGCCTCGTGAGTGGATTTGGCAGAAGAAAACTGAAAAGAGCCTATGGTACCTATGTATGTATACATGTGTGTGTGTGTGTGTGTGTGTGTGTGTGTGTGTGTATGAGGAGACCCCCTTTGGTCATAAATGGCCATGGGATTGCACCTAGAAAGTTACCCTCCGAGGCACAAGTTCGGGCAAGGTTGTTTGTGGAAGGCCAGCAGTCGCCCATGCATACCAGCCTCCCCTCTCCGTGCCATTGATGCTATCCAAGGAAAAGCAAAGAGAGATACATCTTGGGAACAGTGACATCGTAACTCATTGCTACAGCTGAGTGAACTGAAGCAACGTGAAATAAAGTGTCTTGCTCAAGAACATAATACGCAGCCCGGTCTGAAAATCGAACTCACTACCTCACGATCGTAAGCCCAACGCTTCTAACCACTGAGCCATGCGCCTTCACACACACATATATGTATATATAATATTTATAATAATATGTATATGTATATGTATGTGTATATATATATTTGTGTGTGTGTATGCGCGTGTCTTTGTGTCTCTGTTTGTCTCCCATCACCGATTGACACCCGGTTCCCGGATCTAGCATCTCCGCAAAACAGACCGATAGAATAAATACCAGGCTTTAAAAAAATAAAAGCCATACAAATACTGGACACGATACATTTGGTTAAAATTGTTCAAGGTGTGCTCCAGCATGGCCATAGTCTAATGACTGAAACAATTAAAAGAATGGGTGCAAAGCAAAATAATTATGCAGATCTCTTTCCTTTCTAGAAAGTTCTTCAAACCTGTTGGACAATTCTCATTGGTCATTGCAATTGATGGACTTCGGCGAAACTTTGGTCCTACGAGTCACTTTCTACAACGAATTAATGAAGGATATTCTTGTTGGTTGTTCGATCTGCGTGAAACAAGAGTCACATTCTGCTTATACTGCATTTTTACTGAGTTAAAAAGGAAGGATACCCATTGAGCAATGTAATCTCCGGATGGGATTTATGACCTGAAAAGAAGGTGGGATGACCACGGTTGGAAGGCTTTTGATCAGAGTTCGTCCGATGTTAAACAGTAACAACAATAATGTAACCACAACCACCACCGTTGTCACCACCATCACTACTACTACTACTACTACTACCACCGCTGATACCGCCACCATTACCATAACCATCACCACCGTTGCTACCACCACCACCGCCCCCAGTACTACTACCTCCATCATCATAACAACCACCACCACGACCGCAACTACCATCACCACTTCTACCACCACCACAATTATCTTCATCATCACCACTATCACCACCACCACCGCCACCGCCGCCGCCGCCGTACCCACCACCACCGCCACCGCCGTACCTAC
>NC_068988.1:6321164-6323242 GCF_001194135.2 Octopus bimaculoides
TCTCTCTCTCTCTCTCTCTCTCTCTCTCTCTCTACTTTCTTTTACTTGAATATCGACATAAAAGATTTTAAACTACTTCGGTTCAAAATTCCTCCTATCCAGTCTTTCCAGGACATCTCCTCTTTCTTCCTGTTCTTCCAAATCCTTCAGCCTCCGCGAAGTAATTAATTGACTATAATTTGTTCTCTACTTAAGACATCTACCTCATCTCGTCCCATCTCATTTCGTCCCATCTCATCTCATCTCATCTTGATATATCTCTGAAGTCATCTTCCTCTGGTACTTCAATTCTTGCAACGCCTCTTCGGTCTTGTGTTCTTTCCACATCACTCGTCCACAAACTTTGGAGTACTTAAATGGTTTACCATTCTGTACTAAGTAAAGCCACCGCATATTCACTCCAACCACCCGTATACCAGTGCAACACACCGGCTTTTATAACACTCTTAACCCGTTCCATTATTTCCAGCTCCAAACCATTGCACGACTACGGACAGCTCTTCAACAAACGGCGTTCGAATCGCTGCCTAATTAAGACAACACCCTGCCCCACCCATTGTTGTTCTGCCGCACCATAATCTTTATCCACTCCAAAAATGAGTTAAGTAGTCAGAGCTATGTTAGTACCATGCTATCATCCTTCGGCGGGAAAATGTGCTTCAACTCTAATGATTCTGAGAGAGAAGTTACTTCAACGAGCTGTAGCCTCTCATAACCCCGATATTCTTGTGTGTGTGTGTGTGTGTGTGTGTGTGTGTGTGTGTGTGTGTGTGTGTGTGTGTGTGTGTGCATGTGTGCGTGTCTGTGTTTGTGCGTGTTTGTGTGTGTGTGTGTATGTATATTTATAAACATGAATTTATATATATATATATATGTAAATGTATGTGTATATGTATATAAATGTATATATATATATGTATGTATGTATATACATTTTATATATATATATGTATACATACATACATATATTACATATATGCATACAAAAATAAATACATGCATAATGCGTATGTATATTTATATGTATGTATGAATGTATGTATGTGTGTGTGTATATATATATATATATATATATATATATATACACGCATAATACGTATGTATATGTATGTATGTTTGTATATATATATATATATATATGTATGTATATATATATATATATATATATAATATACATACATACATACACACACCTATGAAATATAGATGATTTATAGAAATAAATTATCCGGAGACATTGAAATACGAAATACTGCTGAGCCAAAATGCGTGAAGGTATCATATCGTTGAAATATATCTGAGGAAGCTCTGACAGCGTAACATGATGCTTCAAGAGGACATTCGTTGAAACAGAAGATAAACGAAAGCATTCCCATGAGCAGACGAGAGCTGCGATGGAAACCATTCGATGTAGATAACATGGAATCGAGCTTACATATTCACCAGAGAAACATCGTTCCTGCATCATCTAATACTACTGCTGTTCACCAGAATTTGGCACCAGAAGTTTATGCAGATTCTCAAATGGAAACCGAAGGTCTTAAATGAACAATGCGGAAGTGTTTATATTTTGTTTGTTTTTTGATTCGATGGTTGCAAATATATGTCAATTGACTACAACTTGCATAGGGAACGGACACTCACCCATTTTGTTATATTAATGTAACCGTTGGATAGAGTAGCAGCTAAATGACAAACAACACCATTATGAAGCTGGTATAAGATTCCCTTTTCATATTTCTATAATATGACAGAATATACTAAAATGGCTGTTTAATTATTTAAATGTAGATGTAGTATACTTTGACTTTTCCATAGTCTCTATCTTTTACTCTTTTACTCTTTTACTTGTTTCAATCATTTGACTGCGGCCATGCTGGAGCACCGCCTTTTAGTCGAGCAAATCGACCCCAGGACTTATTCTTTGGAAGCCTAGTACTTATTCTAACAGTTTCTTTTGCTGAACCGCTAAGTTACAGGGCCCTAAACACACCAGCATCGGTTGTCAAGCGATGTTGGGGGGACAAACACAGACACACACATACATACATACATACATACATACATACATATATATA
>NC_068988.1:6323682-6328467 GCF_001194135.2 Octopus bimaculoides
CCAGCCAATTTTTAAATTATTTTCTTCTTTATACTGCATATGTGAGATTTTGTTGCATAAGATAACATAGTCCTACTCAAAGACAGGATGGTCAGGGCTAGAATCTTGTTTCCGATGACCTCCAGCAAACGCCAGGTGAGCCTCCAGATGTTTCTTCCTGAACAGCGCATCTTCCAAGGCCTACGTCCATGGAGGCCTCCTCTGTGCAAGACTCGCTCAGTGGTTGACCGTGACACCTTCGTCCCTGCCTGGTCAAGCGTTTCAGTTCGGGCCTTGGTAGTGGTCCGGAGGTTCTTGTTGACCTCTCGGCAGATTTTTCTGGCAAGTTTGGGAGACACCTTACGCTTCCTGCCACACCCACCGGGGGTTTTAACAGTATTGAACCTCTTGTGCTTGTTGATTATGCTCTGGACTGTTGTCACAGGGACATCATACTGCTTTGTATTGACCTTATAACCCTTTCCTTGACTGTGGGCGTGCACAAGACGATAACGTAGGCCCTCACTTAGCTCCTTCTTCTTGTCCATGATGACCAAATTCTGAGAATGACCAGAACACTCTTCCTCTATTTATACCTGACCAAGCTCGAGGCTTTCGCCAAGGAAGAATGGACCAACATCCCACAGGAGTCAAGCAGGAAGCTTGTGGACACATACAGGAATCGTCTAGAAGCAGTCATAAAAAAAGCAAAGGATCTGCTATTGACTATTATAGAAAGATATTGGACTCAGTAAACCTAGGGTATGAGTAATTTTGAACATGGCATTTTTTGAAAATCCTTGAATAAAATACCACTGAAATGAAGAATTTCTGGAATTGAGTATTGTTATTCTTTCAGTTGTTGGTCACAAACAACTCATAAACAAACTTGACAAAATGCATTCATTTCATCATGAAAATAAATCGCAAAAATTAAAAAAAGGGTATGAATGGTTTTAAGAACGACTGTACATAACTCTTTATTATTTTCTCGTGCTTCTTCATTTTAAAGATCTTAAAATTCCCAGGCCGACATGTTCTACCGAATCTGCCAAATATTAAATGGAAGAACGAGAAAGGAAAAAGAGAAATCGAAAGCAAAATGAAATGTTGTTATTCGTGACAGAAATATATTTCGAGAAAGATCTAGGAAGATGTATTTGAAGATAGGAGGATATAGAAATACCGATGTAGTTAGATGTATCTTTTGATAACGAAAATAAGTAATTCAAACGTTCCTTTGATATCGCCAGCACCAACGCCACACTTTGCAGCAGAGAAAATACCATTATGTAGAATGCAAAAAAACGCTAGTAAAGAATGGATTACAAGGCAACAAAATAGGATACAAAAATAAGCGAAAAAAACCCCCAAAAACAAAAACAAAAACAAATTAAAACAAACAAGAAATAATATTTACCACCATTTAAACATGGCTGTTATAAAAGACGAGTATCCACCACTGAGAGTGGAGACACAATGGCCCAGTGGTTAGGGCAGCGGACTCGCGGTCATAAGATCGCGGTTTCGATTCCCAGACCGGGCGTTGTGAGTGTTTATTGAGCGAAAACACTTAAAGCTCCACGAGGCTCCGGCAGGGGATGGTGGCGAACCCTGCTGTACTCTTTCACCACAACTTTCTCTCACTCTTTCTTCCTGTTTCTGTTGTGCCTGTAATTCAAAGGGTCAGCTTTGTCACACTGTGTCACGCTGAATATCCCAGAGAACTACGTTAAGGGTACACGTGTCTGTGGAGTGCTCAGCCACTTGCACGTTAATTTCACGAGCAGGCTGTTCCGTTGATCGGATCAACTGGAACCCTCGACGTCGTAAGCGACGGAGTGTCAACAATCCACTACTGAGTATGATTACAAAGAAGTCGAAACCATACTGTCTGGAAGAAGGTGGGAGTTCACTCCCCTACTTGCAATATATATCGGGTGCAGATTGCATCGAATAAACAGCTGGGTGAGGCCTCATCCTGACGTTTAAAGTAGCAGTGACGTCGGTTTCTACGGAACTGCCATGTTTAGATTGCGGTAAAAATTACAACTCAGTATAGTTACTGCTTTGATCTCTAATAGATATTTTTTAATTAGCTGATTTGCTTGTTGAAAAAAAGAAAATATAAAAGAAAAAAAACGAAGAAGAAGACACAGATATAGTCATGAATATCTGGTTAAAAAGCTGAATTTGAAACCAGATTGTACCTGGTTCAATCCCACTGAGTGGAACAATTAGAGGTGGCGTCAACTCTAGCACCGGGTCAACTAATGCATTGTGAGTGAATTCGCTGGACGGAGATTGTGCGGGTGCCCCTTGCACACACACACACACACACACACACGCACACACAAAGCATGCTATGCAATGTAGTCTAGTTCTGTGTCACCAGTGAAAGAATCTATTATTAGCTCGTATCTTTATATGTATGAATTACGTGTGTATGTATGTATGTATATATGAATATACTTATGTATTTATGAATATACGCATGTTATGTCATTGTTCAGTTTCATTTCAAGATTTCTTGCCAATAGAAAAAGAACCGGTTTCTGACCCAGATCCAAGGCTCCTTCATTGGTATTTCAACATCAACAACAGGATAGGTTTGTATGTATGTATGTATGTATGTATGTATGTATGTATGTTTGTACGTATGTATGTATGTATGTATGTATGTATGTATGTATGCATGTATGTGTGTACGTATGTATGTATGTGTTGTGTGTGTATGTGTGTGTACGTACCTTTGTGTTTGTGCTTGGCCGCTCTATAACTTAACAACCGGTGTTCGTTTGTTTGTGTCTCAGTAACTTAACATTTCGGCAAAAAAGCCAATTTTAAAGCAAAAACCAATACTGGCATCAATTCGTTCGACTATATCCTTCAAGGAAGTGCCCCAGCATGGCCGCTGTCTAATGCCTAAATCAATTAAAAGATTAAAAGAAGGCGGATAAATAAAGGCTAAGATTAGGAAATAAAAAAAATAACAATAAAACCTGGTTAAAACTTGATATTGTTATGATTGCTGTTTAGCCGTAGGTCAATCGGGATGGAACAGACGTGCGTACGATCCAAGACGTTTCAGACATGACAATCCCGTCTTTTCTCATCTGCATAGCTTTCGATGCAATGTGATTAATTTCTGCTAAATATAGCTGTTATTTCTAGCAATCAAAGAAACCGTGTAGAGGCTCAATCGTTGGTTCTTTTTGTTATTTTCACTCCTGTTACTGTTGTCGTCGTCGTCGTCGTCGTCGTTGTTGTGTTGCTGCTGTTATTGTCGTGGTTGTTATTGCTGTGGTTATTGTTGTTGTTGTTGTTGTTGTTGTTACTTAGCCGTTTGTCAGCCGTCATCGAGCAAACATGACCAGAGATACTCACGGTGTAAAGATACCCACATCTACAGTAATACCCTTAACTAAACTAACCACTGGCTGCTTAACGTATTTGTGTGATTTAAAGCGAATTTGACTTCTATTTCTAGCAAATTGCAAAACCATGCAGTAGGTTTCCCGTTGGCTTAAT
Organism: Octopus bimaculoides; assembly: GCF_001194135.2. NCBI lineage: Eukaryota > Metazoa > Mollusca > Cephalopoda > Octopoda > Octopodidae > Octopus > Octopus bimaculoides. The sequence continues at coordinate 6,327,193 of NC_068988.1, forward strand.
TATAATTAAATTGATCCACGTAGACCACTTTCCAGTCTTCTTGTCACCAGAGAAACCTAATACAGGCAACTATATACACCCGCCCATACGTGTATAAATTCATATCACATTATATGTACATGAAATTTCTTTCATATATCTACATACATATGAGTAATATATACATGTGTGTGTGTGTGTGTGTATGCATATATATAATTTGTTATGCACGGTTCAGTAAGAATGGTAAGAATGGTATGCTTTCATGCTTATATTTTCTACATTTATTAAGCAATCATTGAATGGAATATCTAGCGTCAAGGTTGTATCTATCGACAAACAGCACTTCACACAAACGCACACTGCACCCAAAGGCTACATATCATATATCTATACGCAGACAGATATATTTTGAATATAATGTTTAAAATATGTCTATGCATGCATTTCTGTATGGTTAAGAGACTCGTTTCGCAACCGCAGCATCTTGTGGAAGTGGTTTCTACTATATCCGGAATCGGTCAATGCTTTGAGAGGAGATTTCGGAAACGGAAAATGTGTTGAAACTCATTATATATGCAAGGCGGTGCTGAAAAGTTCCTGGCGTTAAGGGTATTGCGATATACCTAGTTGGAGGCCCAATATGCTGAGTTCTTTTATAGGGTTTAGAAAAACTGAAGGACTGTTGCAATAAGTTTGTGAACCTGAGAGAGGAATATCTTGAAAGGAATCCTAATTAACTGATTCTCCTGTATTTTCTTTTAGTCAAAGACAGGAGATATTCAGCAACCCGTTGTGTGTGTGTGTGTGTGTGTGTGTGTGTATACGAGGTGGTGACGAAAAGTTCCTGGCTTTGAGAGTTTTGCGAATGGCCTGGTTTGGGGCCCAACCTTCCGAGTTCTTTTTACAGGGCTTAGAAAACGTGAAGGGCCGCTTCAATAGGTGTGTGAATCAGAGAAGGGAAATATGTTGGATAAAATCATAATGAGCTGACCGCTGTACCAGTTTGCTGACCGCTCTCTTCTTTTCTTCCTTCCGATTATTAAAAGTATTCTTACCCAATCGTCACAGCTATTTTCCTTCGTTCGTGATTATATATATATCTATGTGTAGCTAACTTAGACTAGTTTATGTATCCACTATCCTTCGTTCGTGATTATATAGATATCTATGTGTAGCTAACTTAGACTAGTTTATGTATCCACTATCCTTCGTTCGTGATTATATATATATCTATGTGTAGCTAACTTAGACTAGTTTATGTATCCACTATCCTTCGTTCGTGATTATATAGAT
>NC_068988.1:6328878-6329249 GCF_001194135.2 Octopus bimaculoides
ATGTGTAGCTAACTTAGACTAGTTTATGTATCCACTATCCTTCGTTCGTGATTATATTTATATCTATGTGTAGCTAACTTAGACTAGTTTATGTATCCACTATCCTTCGTTCGTGATTATATTTATATCTATGTGTAGCTAACTTAGACTAGTTTATGTATCCACTATATAGATTATGTATATACAAGCACACTCTCATAAATAATTGTACACACACACACACACACACACACACATATGTATATACACATACATACATACCTATATATATATATGTATATATATATATATACATATATGTATATGTATATAAGTATGCATACATACATACATACATACATACATACATATATATATATATATATATATAT
>NC_068988.1:6329349-6332836 GCF_001194135.2 Octopus bimaculoides
ATATATATATATATATATATATATATATATACATACATATATGAATTACAAACTGATATGAAATTATGAACAACACGATAGCTCTCGTTATGGATTAATAAGTTATCTGATTATAACTAATAACATAATCCAGCACCTAATACACTATCACACGTTCTAAACCCAATTCATTTCCAGTTATCCATTTTATATCGTACAAACAAATAACGCAACAAGATTTAAATCCGTTGGATCAAAGATGGAACGCCTTATTTCCGTTCCCACTTAAATAGGACTTAACCTGGAGTAACGATCGTTGAAACGATTACACTGATTAATTAATAATAAGGATCTATGATGTAAGCATATGGTGTATGCTCTTTCCGATAGAGTAAAGTAAATTTCATGTGATTGATAATTAATTTGTCATTGATAGATGAATTTAGATGGCTGAAAGATAACGATAAAATATCACCATGTTGAGATTGAGACGCGTGAAATATATATATATATAAATGTGTGTGTACATATATATGCATACACACTTACAGACACACACACAAACACACACACACACACACACACACACACACACACACACACACATATATATATATATATACATGCACACACATATATATACCAACATTCATACAAATATACAAGTATACAATTATACAAGGCGGTGAGCTGGCAGAATCGTTAGTACGCCGGGCGTAATGCTTAGTGGTAGTTGGTCTGCCGTTACGTTCTGAGTTCAAATTCCTTCAGTTTCCGTCTACCAAATCCACTCACAAGGTCTTGGTTGGCCCGAGGCTATAGTAGAAGACAGCAGCCCAAGGTGTTACGCAGTGGGACTGAACCCGGAACTATATCGTTGGGAAGCAAGCTTCTTACCATACAGCCACTTTCATATTTACCAGAAGCACAGAGTGAGTCTGTAGCCGAGAGTTTCATACATCAGTACTTCTCAAATTGTTTCAAATCGAAGTGTTATAAATTTATAAACCGTGATAATGGTATTTTCTTGGACAGTTCTGGTACAAGTTATAAAAACACAATTACGATGTTACGTGGACAGTTTATAGTTTTCAAATAATCTGCCATTTTTGCCGTTCAGTAATTAAATACATAAAAAACAAATACAAGGAAAATCTATGCATGCATATGTGTGTTTGTGCCTGTGTGTGTGTGTATGTGTGTATGCGCATGTTTGAGTGTGTGTGCATGTGTGTGAGTGTGTGTGTTTGTACGCGCGTGTGTGCGTGAACACACACATATATATGTGTATATATATATATATATATATACACGGTTACGATTCTCCTTCGAGATGTCGTCAAAAGTGAATCTGTTTCATCTTTTTGGAGTAGACTAAACCCGAAACAGAAAACCATATCTCACGAAGAGTTAATCGCCCAAACACGAAAGACATCAGAAAGATATACAAATTTAAACTAGGCGAGCATTGCTATGGATATTAGTAAAACTAGTATGATGTACATTGGGACTTCACTAATAGTTGTTTAGGGTTTAAGTGATATTCTACCCTATATATAATTAAGATATAGGCGTATCAGACATTCTAATGTGGCGTGATGTGAAGTGGGGTACGAAGGGCTGGTTGGAAATTCGATCGGTTTTCATAGATTGGATGCGGCGACGCACTAGCGTAGTTCATACATGATTATGCATGCGAAGCGTCTGTCTGTCTGACCGTCAATGAGTGAGTGTAGGCTTGCATGCATGCATGTATGTATGTATGTATGTATGTATGTATGTATATGCTGTGTATAATATATAAATATATATAAGCGCAGGAGTGCTGTGTGGTAAGTAGCTTGCTTACCAACCACATGGTTCCGGGTTCATTCCCACTGCGTGGCACCTTGGGCAAGTGTCTTCTACTATAGCCTCGGGCCGACCAAAGCCTTATGAGTGGATTTGGTTGACGGAAACTAATACGCCCTTTTAAAGCCTAGCCAGGCTCATGGGCTCGGTTTCCCGGTTTCAATGGCGTATGTGTTCCCCAGCTGGACGGGACGCCCTTCCATCGCAGCGTGACTCATTTTTGCCGGCTGAGTGGACTGGAGCAACGTGAAATGAAGTGTTTTGCACAAGAACACAACGCGTCGCCCGGTCCAGGAATCGAAACCACAATCTTACGATCATGGTGCTGATACCCTAACCACTAAGCCACGCGCCTCCACACACACACACACACACACACACACACACACACACACACATATATATATATATGTGTGTGTGTGTGTGTGTGCTTGTGTAGATAGGCACGTATAAAGACAGATACATATATATGCACATGGATGCACATATGCACATATATATTTATATATATATATATATATATATGCGAACATAGACACATATTTATGATGTGAATGTATGTGTGTGCGTGCGCGCGTGTGAGTCTTTAAATAAGTTCATAGGTGAATCAATACGATATCAGTGCTTCGTCCCTGGGCGAAAGTTTTATATTCCTGTTAGATATACGATATATTCAGAAGCTGCAATGAGTCACCCCGCACACGCACACATGCACATACACACACATACACACACACACACACACATACACACACACACACTCACTCACTTTATGTTTATATGTATATGTGTATGTATATGTGTATATGTATACATATATATATATATATATATATATATATATATAGGTATGTATATATGTGTGAATTTTTGGGTATTTCTGTGTGTAATTATGTGTGCGTCCATGTGATTGTGTGACGGTATGATTAAAAAAAAAATAAAGAAGACTGAGGTGAAATTATGATACGTATAGAAACCATTGGAACAAGACACAGAATTTAGAGATGGAATAGGAAATTGGAGAAGTTGCTCTATCATGCGCAAAGAATAGAACCAGACAGTCAGACTGTCAGACAGACAGACAGAAAACATACACACATTTACACACGCACACGTACATATATGCACGAACGCTCACAAACACACAAACGCCCACACGCAATCATTCACATACACACACACACACACACACACACACACACACACTCATATATATATGTATGTATGTATATTTATGTGTGTGTGTGTGTGTGAGAGAGACTGATTGCGTGTGTGAGCTTGTGTGTGGGTGTGTTAGTGGCAGTTACTTTGTGTGAAAATAATCAAATCTATCTATGAGCCTGTCCGTCTGTCTTTCTGTCTGTGTCTGTGTCCGTCTGCCCACCTATCTATCTATCTATCTATCTATCTATCTATCTATCTATCTATCTATCTATCTATCTATCTATCTATCTATCTACCTCTTTATCTATCACTCACAGACGCACACACACATACATACACGTATGTATACTTGAATATACGCATACGTTTAACATTGTATTCATGCAATCAAGCATCGTTCTTAACTGTTGAAGAATGTATGCCTTAATGTATGTATACATACACACACACACACACACACACACACACACACACACATATATATATATATATA
>NC_068988.1:6335067-6336535 GCF_001194135.2 Octopus bimaculoides
ATATATATATATATATATATATATACATACATACATATATATATATAACTACATATACAAAATTATCTCGAGACCTCATTAACATATGACAAAAATGTTATCTCGGAATCATATTAAGAAGCCGCTGCAGCAAAAACAGCATCAACAACAACAACAAAAACAACAAATAAAACAAAAATAAACACGATGATGATGATGATGGTGATGATGATGATGGCGATGATGATGGTAAGAACCCCCTACATCATCGATGTGGTGTGCTGTAATAAGCTGTGGCATTTGACGCTTCTGCAGCAATTTCAATCTCCAGCAGATTGCAATAGTCTTTGGCTTCAACCAATCCAATTATGAACTGTCAAAACATGTTATTGCTTTCATCACAGATTTCTGTTGCAAAACTCTACCGTCAACCGTCTACCTTCTACGCGCTAGCTTATCATTTAACACGTACACATATGCACACACACAAACACGAACGTTCTAGTTCACACGCATATGTACATCTATCTGTTTGTCTGTCTGTCTGCCTGCCTATCTGGTCTGCCTCTCTTCGTCAATCTATCTATCTATCTATCTATCTATCTATCTATCTATCTATCTATCTATCGGTCTGTCTGTCTATTTGTTTGTCTATCTATCTTTCTGTCTGTCTGTGTATTTGCTTTTCTGTCCGTTTGCCTCTCCCTCTATCTATCTATCTATCTGTCTGTCTGTCTGTCTGTCTGTCTGTCTGTCTGTCTGTCTGTCTGTCTGTCTGTACAAACCCGCTCTTTCCCCCATTATTAATTCCCTCCATAGAACTGTATTCTCAACTGGTTTCAAACCCTCATCCCTTTGTTACCCTCTCAAATACAGTTTCTCTTTCTCATATGCCGTATGCTTCCTCCTGAAGAAGGACTAAAGCACGAAATGCTAAGAAATTTTCCTTCCATTTAGCGTTAAGCTAATATAATATTTGTTGAATCGAGTCTTCCTTATATTGTTATTTTCTTTTTGTGCTTGTTCATTGCCTTTACTATATATGTGTGTGTAAGGATGGGTACGTTCTTGTGTGAATTTAAGTATGTATATGTGTATTCATATGAATGTGCGTGAGTGTATATTATGTATATCCATGTATATCTTTGTACATATATATATATGCTTATAGGCACAATTTGCGAGTATTACTGTTTTTTAATTGCATTTTAGTAGAGAAGTAGTAGTTTTTGGCTGCTATTTCTAATTTTCAGTGTGTGGTGAAGCAATACTTGCTGAACCCTAAATTTTAAATTGTGTTTATATAAGTTTACCGATAATGGTTTTTAACACACCGAACTACTTGGTAAAATTGCTAATTATCAATTAATTATTAATTTTTTACCCTATATCTGTATATATGCTTATATATATACATATGTACACTCGTAATAAATACACAGTCATATTTGTATATTTATATATGTACTCATGTATCTGTGCATATATA
>NC_068988.1:6338331-6338981 GCF_001194135.2 Octopus bimaculoides
TTATATTGATATGAAGGGAGGGAGAGAAATGTTAATGAAATGTGCGTATACATACGTATGTATACGCACATTTCATTAACATTTCTCTCCCTCCCTTCATATCAATATAAAGTTAACACACGTGCTTATATGAGCCTGTACACACATATTTACACACAAACACACAACACACACAAATCATATATACGAACACACATGTCAATACCATTATATACAACCATACGCAACAAACATCCGCACACTTTCATGCATACATACCTAAAACAGTATCACGCATTTAAAATTGTTTTTACTGTTTTAGTTTTATCATCATCAACATTATTATTATTATTATTATTATTATTATTATTATTATTATTATTGTTATTATTATTATTATTATTATTATTATTATTATTATTATTATTATTGTTATTATTATTATTATTATTATTATTATTGTTATTATTATTATTATTATTATTATTATTATTATTATTGTTATTATCATTATTACTATTATTGTTGTTGTTGTTATTATTATCATTATTATTATTATTATTGCATTCGTTGCAGATGCTGAAGCTGTTTTTGCTGAATGTGTTCTGTGTGTTTGTGTGTGTGTGTGTGTGTTTGTGTGTGTGTGTGTGTGTGTGTGTGTGTGTGTGTGT
>NC_068988.1:6343895-6344605 GCF_001194135.2 Octopus bimaculoides
ATCATATAAAACATATATGCATTTTATACACTCACACACGTAAACACACACACATATACACCACACACACGCATACAATTTTATTTCATGGATTTCTCTGAATAGAAGGAAATTAACGCAAGACCTAAAAAAATGTCGACAGTAAAATGGACGTTCGTTTTTTGGGGAATTTGTTTATATTTAGCCTAAAAATAAAGCAACAAGGAAAATACCAATAACCTTTATATAAAAATAAAAAGACGGCAACAACAACAATCTAACAGCAAACAAACAACAACAATAACAACAACTACAGCAAAATCAACAGTAACAACAACAACAACGAAAATGATTGAAAATATACGAAAGCAAGTCAATTCTAAATAACCAAAAAAGACGTAGATAAGAGAAAGTATACGCAATTGACAAACACACATATACACACACATATACGCACACAAACACACACACATGCAAACATAAGCACACTCTCACACATATGCACAGAGACACACACATATATACGCGAGTAAATACAAAGGGAAGAAACAGCATTCAATACATAATGTAGAGTATATTTTATTGAGGTTTTATTTGGGGTTTCATTGCTTCCTTACTCGTCGGTAATGAGAATACGTTATTACATGGGAAAACGCTCTCGAGTAAAAAGAAAAGGAATTGCTCAAGTGAACCACAGTATTTGTATACATATTCATGTGTATGTGTGTGTG
>NC_068988.1:6344615-6346308 GCF_001194135.2 Octopus bimaculoides
GTGTGTGTGTGTGTGTGTGTGTGTGTGTGTGTGTGTGTGTGTGTGTGTGTGTGTGTGAATATATAAATTTATACGCGCACATCTTCATATGTAAATACACATATAAACGCATATTGCTATATAAGTACAAGTGCTCACATTAATAAATCTCTGAGCGAGTCTATACACAGTAGCTGCACAACACCGTGAAGTATATTTGTCGCGTAAATGTGGCTAACCCTTAAGGATCGATGCTACTGCAGCTTGTAGCTCCAGGAAGATATCTCCTCCAGCTGGCTATTGACACACTGTCTGTGCTCTACCAGTATTTGCAAAGGGAAGTCATCCATCCCATCTCCAACCTGACGTGATACACACGGACCCGAGTTTCTGAATATTGACTCGTCATAAGTGTATGACAACCACCCGTTGGCGATGGGATGTGATTCTCAATGCAAATATATATATATATAGTTTTTCCAGTGACGAAAAGTCACTGATCTCGAAAAAGTGGAAACAAGCAGTAATAGACCTCTGATAGGGAACAGATAAATACTGATAAGGGCACAGATAGTGTGTCAATAGCCAGCTGGAGGAGTTGTCTTCCCGGGGCTACAAGCTACAGTACCACCGACACTTAAGGGTTAGCCACATTTAGGTGGCGAATATACTTCACGAAGTGCTCACATGTTTCTTTATCCTTCCTTTTCTCTAGCCGATAATTTCCACTGTTAATGAAATGCGCGTAAGATGATATAACGAAATATAGTGTATGAAAAGGCTGTCCTGCTATACTTTGCTCATACACACACACACACACACACACACACACACACACACACACACACACACACATATATATATATATATGCATACTTACAACTATCTATATATACATATATATACATATATAAATATATGCATATATATACATATATATACATATATAAATATATGCATATATATACATACATACATACCTATATATATATATACCACATATATACATATATGTATATATAACAAAAGAAGGAGTGTATTTTCTCGCAGGAAAAAATATAGGCAAATTTGTTGTTGAAATTTACAAAAAACTTGTAATTGTTTAAAATAAATTTATTTACATATATACCAAACTAGATTCAACAATATTTTTTGCTTACCAATGGTAAAAATTAAACATTATGAATTAGAAAGACATTTTAAAAAGTTTCAGCGTTGACAAATTAAAATGTTCGTAACAGACCAATTGAGAATTATGAACATTTTAATATTGAAACGCTTAAACATGTTTTTTTCTAATTCATAGTTTTAAATTTTTTTACATTTATAAACAAAAAAAATCATATATATACATATATATGACGGGCTTCTTTCAATTTTCCGTCTACCAAATTCACTCACAAGGCTTTGGTTTGCCCGAGACTATAGTAGAAGACACTTGCACAAGGTACCACACAGTGGGACTGAACCCAGAACCATGTGGTTGGTAAGCAAGGTACTTACCACACAACCACTCCTGCGACTACAACTTTTTCAAATTTAGGTGCATTTTCATCAACATATTTGCCTATATATATATATATGTATGCATGCATGTATGTATGTATGTATCTATAGGTGAACAGAGTTCCGTTTACCTAACATGGAGCTCTGCTGACTATAATGAACTGGCAAGGTGCCTCAATTTAAGTACGTAATTCAACTGAATCTTTAT
>NC_068988.1:6348303-6348655 GCF_001194135.2 Octopus bimaculoides
TGTGTGTGTGTGTGTGTGTGTGTGTGTGTGTGTGTGTGTGTGTGTGTGCGTGCATATAATGATATATATATACATATATATATATATACATACAGTGTATACATAATCTTGTTTAACCCTGATTCGCTTATGTTCTCCGCCTCCCTCTCAGTGACATATATTACTTTTCATGTTTGTATGAAATCCATGCTGCGAATATCTCAATTTATAATTATTTAATTGAATATGTAATAAACTAATTACTTGATAATTAATTTGGAATCCAAATCATTTAAATGATTGTATTACATACAAACACCTCATACGCAGACACATATATGTACGTGTTTGTATGCATGTGTGTGAGTGTATA
>NC_068988.1:6348665-6350438 GCF_001194135.2 Octopus bimaculoides
TATATATATATATATATTGTATATCTATATTGTATATCTATGCATTTGTGTAAGTGTTCATCTATCTCATTTTCAACTTATGTACACAAATCTATTATATTTTTCTCTGTCATTTTCACATACAATATACAAAGATGGTGTTCCAGTAGAGCCACAATCAATTGGTTGAAACTAATAAAAGAATACAGTTTTACATTTCAGAGATGAGGAATTATTTACATTATTTACATTATTTACATTAGTTACATTATTTACAGTGGACGGATATTTATCCGCACCTTGTTTCTTGTTAACACAACGTTTCGGCTGATGTACTCTCCAGCCTTCATCAGGCGTGCTAGTGGGGGTGGGGATTTCGAATCTGGGTTCTCATTCCTAAGGTATTTTCCTGATGTTATTATTATTATTATTATTATTATTATTATTATTATTATTATTATTATTATTATTATTACCTTCTTTCGGGATCGATAAATTACAAGCTAAAAACTGTTACCAAGATAATCGAATTATCCCCTCTACAGAAATTTCTGATCTGGTGCCAAAATTTGAAATCAATATTTTTGGAACGCATTGTATATTTGTCACGAATAAACATTATAACTGTCTGATAAGGAAGCTATTCCAGACTCCCTGCGTTGATCAGTCATACATGCACCAAGGGATCGATCTTATCCAACAGCCACTTAACCAATTCTACGTGGAAATTAAAGTCTGCTAATTCCATCCTAAGCTATTCTTGCCAAATGCTACAATCGCTATCGCTGATGTAATCATTTCCACGACACATCTCCATGGATGTTTCCCGCCAAAATGCTCCCCACGTCTCCCCGTTGCCACACACACACACACATACACACACACACACACACTTAATATAATCAGTGTAATTCATTCTGCACAAAATGCCTTTATCTGAATTGTGATATATTTCCCCGATTTGCGACCTAATTGTAGGACGGCAAATGAAGGGAAAAAATAAAATGCGTCGATGCAAGATCTGATTATCAATGCTAAGATATGACCACCGCAGAAATATGAAAAATGTGTCATATCTACCGTGGGGTAGTGATTTAACTCGATTAGGTTAAATTAGAGGATCTTCGGATTACACACAGATCATCGTAGTCTAAATACGCACGCGCGCGAGCACAGCCAAACGTATACACTCGCAGGCGCGCGCGCGCACACACATCTATACATAAATGTATACATGAATACATACACACGCACGTTAATGCATGCATATATAAATGCATATGTATATGTGCATATAAATGCATATGTATATGTGCATATAAATATGCATACATAGAAACACTCACACACATTTGTAAAGTTAGACACGCGCTGGCGTTTGCACTCATAACAAAACAGATAGATAGAAAGACAGATACATAGACAGACAGACATACAGATAGATAGATAGATAGCTAGATAGATAGATAGATAGATAGACAGGCAGACAGACAGAAAGACAGACAGGTAGATAGATAGATAGATAGATTGAGAGAGAGAGAGAGAGAGAGAGGTTGGAGGGAGATCCATCCATCGAAAAAAGCAAAGACAAGTAAAGGAAGAACAAACAAGATGTATTACTTTGACGCTCAAGGAAAATGGAAGAATATTCGACGTTTTGAACATATGCTCTTCTACGGAATGGGATGAGTTGAGAAAACGTGTCTGGATTAACGGTGGCATATACGAGTGTATACTTGTGTGTGTGTGTGTATGTGTGAGTGTGTGTCTATTTATATAATATATATTATATAT
>NC_068988.1:6351974-6357894 GCF_001194135.2 Octopus bimaculoides
TATATATATATATATATATATGCGATGGCCTGGTGTCCCCTCCAGCTGGGGGGAACACATACGCCATAGAAACCGGGAAACCAGGCCCATGAGCCTGGCTAGGCTTTAAAAGGGCGCATAAAAAAATATATGTATGTATGTATGTTTGCATGTATTTATGTATGTATTTATGTATAACCTCTAGAGTTTTTAATTATTTGAAGTCTTCCTATAAGAAAGGAACTGGTTTCTAACAAAGCTACAAAGCTCCATCATTGGAATTTAGATGACAAGAACAATATCATATTTTGAATTTGATCAAAGTCTTGCATATTTTTACTGTTCCACTTACAGAGTATTTTTGTAATGTACAAGTTGGTTAGCTTATTCTTTTGTTCTGAAAATCCAAGCTTATCCATATTGTCACTCAGCCATTTAGCCACAAACCCGAGTGCATTGATTTTATCTGGTACAAATGTGAATCTATAATTTGGCGGTTTCGAAGCATTTGCTCATTGTTATCCTCTTTATGTATCAATTTTATAGGAGTGGCTGTGTGGTAAGTAGCTTGCTTACCAGCCACATGGTTCCGGGTTCAGTCCTACTGCGTGTCACCTTGGGCAAGTGTCTTGTACTATAGCCTCGGGCCGACCAAAGCCTTGTGAGAGGATTTGGTAGACGGAAACTGAAAGAAGCCCGTCGTATATATGTATATATATATGTGTGTATATATGTAGGTGTGTTTGCGTGTCTGTGTTTGTCCCCCATCATCGCTTGACAACCGATGCTGGTGTGTTTACGTCCCCGTAACCTAGCGGTTCGGCAAAAAGAGACTGATAGAATAAGTACTAGGCTTACAAAGAATAAGTCGTAGGGCCGATTTGTTCGACTAAAGGCAGTGCTCTAGTATGGCCGCAGTCAAATGACTGAAACAAGTAAAAGAGTAAAAGAGTAAAGAGTAAAAGTGTATATCAATAGGAAAACTGACCGCCATGATGGTATATATGATTTCTTGTCTGTCTCAAGCAACAATATCTGGTTTGTTATGTGTACGCTTGGTAGACGTTTTGATGGGAATGTTCTACCTATAATCCTTGTGTTGCTGTATGTATTAATATCACGGGGACACACGATATATATTCCAGGATAAATATAGAGAAATGTTTGTATATATGTGTATTGTGTGTGCGTGTGTGTGTAAGTATGTACATTTAGTGGGCATGCGCGTGTATGTATGGTTGTTTTACGAGTTGACGACAAACGGATAAAGCAAATGTATAATTGAAGATAAAAGGATTTAAAGTGTAGAATTAATGCGTTGCAACATTTAACATGTAGAATTTTGATCTGAGATAATCTGTGGGAATGCAAGGAGACATATACCTGTGTTTCTCCAGATGACTTTGTGCCTGCGTGTGAATGTGTGTATGTGCGAGAGTGGTATGTGTGTGTGTGTGATATATGTGTATTTTGTGCTTTTCTGTGTTTGTGTGTGTGTGTATGTGTGTGTGTGTGTGTTTGTGTGTGTGTGTCTGTGTGTTTGTGTGTGTGTGTGTGTGTGTGTGTGTGTGTGTGTGTGTGTGTGTGTGTGTGTGTGTGTGTGTGTGTGTGTGTTAAATTTGGGTGTCACTCTGGTCTGCATTGCGTATTTATGTCTCGTTACATGAAATCTTATTACGTTGAAATGGAATAAGTTTGCAGTTTAAAATATGCAGTATAAGCACAGGCGTAGCTGTTTCGTATCAAGCTTGCTTCCCAACCACATGGTCCCGGGTTCAGTCCCACTGCACGGTACCTTGGGCAACTATCTTTTACTTTGTTTTACAAAGTATTGTTCTGCCCGGGGTTTAATAGAGAACTCTTGCTCAGTTGGGATGAACCAGAAACCATGAGGCTGCAAGACGAGAATTATTTATTTATTTTATTTTATTTTTGTCTTTTTACTGGGTTTTGGTCATTAGACTGTGGCCATGCTGGAGCGCCCGCCTTGGAGAATATATTTTTCGTCGAGCGAATCGACCCCATTACTTACTCTTTTAAACCTGGTACTTATTCTATGGGTACTTTTTGCCGAACCGCTAAGCTACAAGGATGTGAACACATCAGTACCGGTCGTGAAGCGGTGGTGGGGTAAAACACAGATAGAAACACGCGCACACACACATATGTGTGTATGTGTATATATGTGTATATATATATATATATATATATATATATATATACATATATATACACACACGTCGGGTTACTTTTAATTTCCATCGACCATATCCACCCACAAGGCTTTGGCTTGTCCAAGGCTATAACAAAAGACGCCCAAGGTACCTCGCTGTGGGACTGAACTCAGAACCATGCGTTTGAGAGACAAACTTCTTACCACACAGCCACGTCTGCATCTATAAATAAATAAGCAAATAAGATTTACGATTATAGCCTTGTGGCCTTTGCCAAAGTCATGTTAGAAGGAAAAGAAGAAAAAAAGACTAACTCAGTGGAGATGTTGTGAATAAAAAATATGATTTTACTGTCTAAGTTCAAATCGAGAAGAGAATTGTAGAAAATGTACTGTTTTGCATCTCTCACCCTTATCATAAAGGTCGAAAAGCTTGCCCTGACTTTGGGCTGTCAACAACGATTTGTGCATTAATATTTCTAAAGTCCATCTTAATATCTTTGTTTAGAATCTCAACGACGATATCTAGAACGTTGACAGTAAAGGGGGAAAAATATTTAAAAACATGTCCAGGACAGATAGATAGATAGAGAGAGAGAGAGAAAGAGAGAGTGAAAGAGAGAAATAAAGAGAAAAAGAGACAGATGGGGGAAGGAAAAAGAGTAGCAAACAGAACAAGGGCGATAAGCAAAGAGACAGCTAGAGGACAGTAATATAGAAAAAGGGAAAACAAAAAAAACGAAAAAGATATAAAGAAAGAAATAAGTGATAGGGAACGAGTGAATGAGTGAAGAATCGAAAGAGAGAAAACAATCGAAGAAAAGAGAGCGAAAGACACAGAAAAGATAAGAAACGAAAAAATATATAAAAGACGAAAAAAATGGCTTTATGGAGAACGATAGCGAAACGGGATTGCGAGCAAAGGGAGATAAATATTCATATTTCGATGTATGACGAATAATTTCTAAGTTTCTTTTCTTTTCTTTTTTATGTAGTTTTCTTCAATTTCTCTTCTTATCGGCGACATCTTTACTCAATCTGTGAGGATTTAAGGCGCTGTCATCTTTAATTTTCTTCTTGAAATACTGAAATGTTGTAGTAATTTTAGAAAATGCGGTCTGTTTAAACCCATATTAGAGAGGGGATCACGTAAGATTTGCATTTAATTAAAAGAATATCGTTGAAGGGGTTCAGAGCAGTCGTCGCGGTTATGACCGAGATTATCAAACTGACGATGTCATCTCGGTAATACATACATACATACATACAGTGTGTGTGTGTGTCGTGGCACTCCGTCGATTACGACGACGAAGTTTCCGGTTGATCCGATCAACGGAACGGCCTGCTCGTGAAATTAACGGGCAAGTGGCTGAGCACTCCACAGACACGTGTACCCTTAACGTAGTTCTCGGGGAGATTCAGCGTGACACAGAGTGTGACAAAGCTGGCCCCTTAGAAATACAGGTACAGCAGAAACAGGAAGAAAGAGTGAGAGAAAGTTGTGGTGAAAGAGTACAGCAGGGTTCGCCACCGTCCCCTGCCGGAGCCTCGTGGAGCTTTAGGTGTTTTCGCTCAATAAACACTCACAACGCCCGGTCTGAGAATGGAAACCGCCGCCCTGCGACCGCGAGTCTGCTGCCCTAATCACTGTGCCATTGCGCTTACACACACACACACACACACACACACACACATATATATATGTGTGTGTGTGGGTGTGTTCATATACGTATATAAATGTGTGAGTGTATAAACCATTTCTTCCAGCTCTTTTACGTTCATAGTTTCAAATTCTGCCCAGGTCGATTTTACCTTTCTCTCACACGGGATCGATAAAGTAAGATATTCGCCATTGAAATATTATCGAATTACCGACATCCTCTAAATTTCCCGACCTTGCGCCATCATCATCATCACCATCCTCATCATTCTCATCATCATCATCATCATCATCATCATCATCATCATCATCATCATCATCATTATCATCATCATCTTGTGTATGTATCTCTATCTATATATATCTATCTAACTGTCAGTCTGTCTGTATGTGAGTCAGTCAGTGAGTCAGTCAGTCTGCCTGTCTGTCCGTCTGCATGTATGCATGTGTGTGTTTTTGTATGTGTTTCTGTCTGTTCTGTGTCTGTTCCGCCACCACCGCTTGACAATTGGTGTTGATATTTTTACGTCCCTATAACAAAGCGGTTCAGCCAAGGAGAGCGATAGAGTAAACATCAGTCTGAAACAAAATTAAGTACCTGAATCGTTTAATTCGACTAAAAATTCTTTCTCCTTGGCTATGCCCCAGCATGGCCGCACTTTGATGGCTGAAATAACTAACTGATAAAAGATAAAAGATTATGTGTTTGTGTGTGTGTGTGTGTGCATAAATAAGGGTGAAATAGCACTTGGGATTGCTAGAAATAGAAGCTAAAATCATAACTTGAATAACCACACAAAACTACTAACCTCATGAAATATTCAGGGCCTGCGAGCGGAAGGTTTTATCAAACTCCTTCGTTCTTATCTCGCTGGAGAAAGATGTTGTGGCTTGCAAGCAATAATGGGGGGGGGGAGAATCTTGAAGAAGGACAGCGTCACGTGTTTGATTACGTAACTGGTTCTAGTTTCCCCTCTACTAAATCCACTCACAAGGCTTTGGACGTCCGTAATTATAGTAGAAGACACTTGTCCAAGAGTGGCACGCAGAGGAACAGAACTCGGAACCTTATGGTCGAAAAGCAAACTTCTTACCACTCACCCCAACCACGTTTCTAGAATACTCTGGTCTTCCCTGATGTTCTAGAACCTGCTATATTGTACACCGTTCTTTATGGCTTGCACTCTTCTGCACTGGTCTGTACTGGTCTGAACTAGTTTGTTCTGGTTGTTTCTTTGTCTTTTCTGGTCTCTTCTGGTTGATACTAGCGGTTTGTGGTGAGTCAACCTGACTAAAATATGATTAAATCCTTCGAAGATACGAGACAGGAGTTTAAATCACCACATTTTAATATCGGTGCCAATAGAAGTAGGGAGAATTATGTGTCCCCGTTGGTATTTGTTTTGTATGCTTTTTGTTCTGTTTTATACAAATATTTTTTTTTCATTCTTTTTCATTCTCTTCCCGAAATATCCTTCGAGGTATTTATACTTCTTCTTTTTTTCTTTCTTTTCTTTGTGATAGCTGGACACGTTTCAAGGAAGCTGAAGGATATGGAACTGTCCAGAACGGAAATTAAAGGGATGAGAAATGAGATGTGAGATACGAGAGGACGAGAGGTAGGGAAAGAGAGAGAAAGAAAGAAAGAGAGAAAGAAAATGTGAAAGAGAGAGGAGCGAGATGAGAGATAGAAAGATAAAAAAAAAAAGGGAGATGATACAGAGAAATGTGTGCGAAGTAGGGAAAAAATCGGTCCGAATAAACACTGATAAGGGTTGGTTAGGAAATCTATAGGGATCTTTTCCCTTCTTTCTTCACACAGATAATGTGCAAGAAATTGGTGAGAGAGTTCAGTGAGATAGCATGAGATAAGAAATGGTGACTTCGTTTCCGGATCGACCACTAAGCGAAAACAGAGAACAAAGAAGCGAAAAATTATCATCATCATCATCATCATCATCATCATCATCATCATCATCATCATCATTATTATTATTATTATTATTATTATTATTATTATTATTATTATTATTATCATCATTATCATTATTATTATTATTATTATTATTATTATTATTATTATTATTATTATCATTATTATCATCATC
>NC_068988.1:6358365-6358832 GCF_001194135.2 Octopus bimaculoides
TATCATTATTATCATTATTATTATTATTATTATTATTATTATTATTATTATTATTATTATTATTATTATTATTATTATTATTAACAATGATGATGATGATGATGTGCCATAAGAACAAATAAAAAAAAAATAAATAGCAAAATAGAATTATTTGAAACACTAAGCCATCTTCACACTGATGTGCACGTGTCCATATGCAATATATACACATATATATATGCGGTGTCTACGTATGAATATGTATGTATACGTGTATGTATGGATGTATGCACATGCGCATGAAGTACATTACCACATGCAATTGTTTAAACACACAGCTATCTACTCAAGCGTATTGATACAAACAGACAGATATCTTAAAATGTACAGGTGCATGCGCACTCCATAATAACAGTACTTGAATTCAGACAAACACATATGGAAATGTACAAACACACAAACATACGCCATATATATATATATATATA
>NC_068988.1:6359687-6361836 GCF_001194135.2 Octopus bimaculoides
CTGGAAGAACGACAACGTCACGTGTTTGATTACGAGACTGGTTTCTAGAACTTCCGGTACAAGCCAAGCCTGAAGGAGTCTTAGATACTTGCCATGATAATCAAACAGAGAGAATCGAATGATGCTTTGTCACAACGTGACAATTATTAGTCGTTGGGATTAAAGCCGCAAGATGGCAGATTCTTTGGCACGCCAGGCAAAATGCTTAACGGCATTTCGTCCGTATTTCATGTCCTGGGTTCAAATCCCGCAGCCGTCTACTTTGCCTTTCATGCGTTTAGATTCGATTAAAATTAGTACCAGTTGAACACTGGGGTTGGTGTAGTCGACTTAGCCCCTCACCTGAAATTGCTGGTCTTATGTCAAAATTTTAAACCAATATTACTTTCAGAAGCCTTTTAAGTTAAGAGAATCTGAGAAAGTGGGTAAAACGATAGGCGAGGCGACGCTCATTGACGACGCTTTAGGCTTGGGTTTCGAACCCCACCGAAAACTAATTCTTTTGTTCTTTTTAAATTAAAACAGCATCAAGTTGTTCGGATGCGGTGAGCTACCAGAATGTTTGGCAAGTCGGATAAAATGCTTAGCGGCATTTCTTCCGGCTTTTTTTTATTTTCTGAGTTTCTGAGTTCAAATCCCACCGGTTTTTACTTCTGCCTTTCACTCCTTTCCGTGTCACTAAAATAAGGTTCTAATCATCTCCCCTCCCCTCAAAATTGTTGGTTATGAATCATTCTTTTCAAATTTGTGATCTGAGTCACGTATACATCATGGAAACTTGGTAACCGTCGTTCGGAGTCCCAGGACCAAAGAAGTATTTAATAGAAATACTGTGGGTCGATAGATTGCTTTTCGCGTCGTTGGTTAACGGTATTGCAAAGACAGTCTGTCCGTTTCTTCACTTAACCGACTTTTTCATTTAACCTCTTCCTCAGCATTGCCTTTCGTGGTAAAGTCCTATGCCCGTTCGACATAGGTTTCGACAATACATCCGGTAGAGCAATGTTGAGCCATAAAGAACGGTGTACAACATAGCAGGTTCTAGAACATCAGGGAAGACCAGGGTATTCTAGAAGCGTGGTTGGGGTGAGTGGTAAGAAGTTTGCTTTTCGACCACATGCTTCCGAGTTCTGTTCCTCTGCGTGCTACTCTTGGACAAGTGTCTTCAGCATGTTGAGTGCAAGTA
This sequence comes from Octopus bimaculoides, assembly GCF_001194135.2. Lineage (NCBI taxonomy): Eukaryota > Metazoa > Mollusca > Cephalopoda > Octopoda > Octopodidae > Octopus > Octopus bimaculoides. Next base: position 6,360,874 of record NC_068988.1, read on the forward strand.
TCTTCATACACTTTGGCTCTCCTGTTTTTCACTTGCTACAGCCCTTTTCTACACTTCCTATTTCCTTTCATCAATGGAGAACCTTTTCAGGGTCCTTAAAATGCAGCTTTGGAAGTCCTGTGCGCCTTCTTCCATCAGTTAGTCCTCGATACAAAATTTGCCTGCGGGTTCTGAAATCATCCATTCATGTGAAATGTCCTAGCCATCTGCGTCGATGAAAGCTTGTCATTCCCCTACAATTTCAGACCTTGTGCTTATCGTAGAAATAATTGTTAAATAGCAGTAAATTGGCAGAATGAAGCCCACGAGAAATAACTTCAAGAAGGTTTGACTGCTATTTCTAGCAGTCGGAGCGACAACTTGAATTCTCTACAGCTGGCTTCTGATGTTGGTATGGGAAAACCCATTGTTGATATTCTTGCTATTAATATTGCTACTGTTGTTGTTGTTGTTGTTGTTGTTGTTGTTGTTGTTGTTATTGTCTGTCTTATCTCAGAAACAATTATTTAGTTTGATGAGTTTTAACGAGATTTGCCGAGATCTTTCTTGGCGCCACATGAGTCAATTTTAGTCTTCCGTTTCGCAGATAACACTTGTATGTTTATCATCGTCGTCGTCGTCATCATCATCATCATCATCATCATCATCGGGCGTCTTTATTATTGCCATTATCATTATCTTTACTGTTGTCGTCACCACCATCGTCACCACCATCACCACTACTACCAACATCATCATCATCATCATCATCATCATCATCATCATCATCATCGTCGTCGTCGTCGTCGTCATCATCATCATCATCGTTATCATCATCATCTTCATCATCATTATCATCATAATCATCATCAGTATCAACATTATCATCACCAACATCATCATCACCACCACCACGACCAACAACAACACAACGATCATCTGCCTCCTCCATCACCACCACCACCACCACCACCACCACCACCA
>NC_068988.1:6361846-6364062 GCF_001194135.2 Octopus bimaculoides
TACAATAGATACAACAACAGCCACAAATAAAGATATCAACCAATTATCATTTTCGTCACCGTTAAAACACCAAGTCTCACCAGTTATTGTATAATCCTACACTTCCTCTGTTTACCATTACAAAATATCTTTTCTTGAATGTCGCCATCTTTAAATTCTTCAGTTTCTAACTCTTGTAGTTTTCTTGTTCACTTCCAGCAATGGTTCTACGCCATTCCTTCTCTACATAATACAGGGGACGGCAAAAGTAGGTTTACAGCTGCTTAACCCATTAAGTCCCACTGTCCTATAAATAGGACACTAAATGAAAACATTAAATAAGCTATATCACATTGTCTCAGCGTCCTATTTATAGGAAACCGAGTATTTTCCATTTTTAAAAATCATTTTTTCTCCTTTTAACCTATTTTCAATCATCTGTAAAAATGTTAAAGTGATATGGAGAAATTTAGGTACTCTGGGACTTAATGACTGGAATGTCCTTTTTTCATTGTTCCGTTTCTTTTTTTAGGATAAGAATGCTTTTCGTAAATCGACTAAGGGTTTTCGCAGGGGATATCCACGTCAGTGGATCATTGGAAACCATCCTCACTTGAGTTTTTTTCTTTTTTCTTATTGGATTTCTGAGAACTCAAGTGAATATTTGAGCCATAAGTCTTTCATTTTCTTAAGTGGTAACTATGACCAATGATCACTTTTCTGTGCATTGCAGATGGACCCAGTCTGCTCAAATTTGTTACGTATTCTGTAAACGTTTAATCTTGACGGAACAGGTCTTTGAAATTCTTCAAACCATTTCTGTCTTACCATTTCTGCATTCTTTGTTTTCTAGTACCGCTTGATAATCCACTTCCATCCATTGTTGGTCAAATTTCCAACCAAATAATATATACATTATTTACATTATTTACATTTGTTGGATAATTGTCCTTATCTTGTTTGTTATTAACAACGTTTCGGCTGATATACTCTCCAGCCTTTATCAGGTGTCTTGGGGAAATTTCGAAACTGGGCTCTCATTCCCCAAGATACCTGATGAAGGCTGGAGGGTATATCAGCCGAAACGTTGTGTTAACAACAAACAAGATGAGGACAAATATCTGTCAAATGTAAATAATGTACATAATTCCTCGTCTCTTAAATATAGAACAGATAACATATATCTAAAATTAGGAATAATTACTTTATTATAGAAAGAATTGGTTAAAAATAATACAAATACTCATAGCAATCCAATGCCAAAAAAAAAAAGAGAGAAATAAAAGGAAGATTCCTCAATATTTGTTTGAAATTTTGGCACAGAGCGAGCAAGTTCGATGGTGGTGGTAAGCCGATTATATTGATCCTAGTGCTCAACTGGTACTTATTTTATCGACCCCTAAAGGACGTAAGGCAAAACTGACCTCGATGACAGTACGTAAACACGAACAAAAATGTCGTTACGCACTTTGTCCGGCGTGCTGCCACTTCGTCGCCTTACATTCCACACATATTAAACATCCGTATAACTGCTTTTGCCCACCGCTGTATGTTATGTAACTTGCATAGATCAATCAAGCTTCAATGCCAGTTCTCTTCATTTACTTTCGAATTTAACTTCGTTTTTGTCTTTCGGATTCATTCTGTAAATTCCTACGCCTTTTTACTGTCTGTTATTACTATTATTATTATTATTATTATTATTATTATTATTATTATTATTATTATTAATATTTCTTCTGCTTCTTTTTTAATTTTTGGTTATCTTCTTTCTCGTTACGGTCTCTCTCGATGTCTGTTAATAAATTATATTTCCTAATTACTCCAGCTTGTCAGTTATTCTTTGTAATCTTGCTTTCATAAGTGATTTCACTTGCCAACCTTCGAGTTCAGAAAATGCATTATATATGCATGTGCGTAAGCATACGAATACGCATGCTCACTCACGCACGCAAACAGACATGCACGCAAACACACATGCACGGACGCACACACACACACACACAAAACACATACACGCACAACACACACGCATATTCATATTCACACACACACACAGACATATATATATATATATATGCATATTAATATATGTACATATATACACCTATGTGTCTGTGTATATGTACATATATATATTGATATTCAAATGTACAAACATATATGTATAACGTACATAATATATATATATATATATATATATATTTTATATATATATATAGTATATATATATATAC
>NC_068988.1:6364490-6365179 GCF_001194135.2 Octopus bimaculoides
CCCATAAGTTCTGTCCGAATTTTGAATAAAGAAAACAAGTGATCAAATGTTATATCTAATTCAAATTTAATCATCAATGTACTTTGCCTGATTATCTATGACTTCCTTCCATCTATTTACAAGCTTTTTAATCCCATCAATGTAAAACTCTTTTGGCTTCAAAGCGAAGAACTTTGAAATGTTATTTTCGACCTCCTACTGGTCCCCCAAATGATTCGGCCAACAACCCTAACAGAAGTGTTACCGTTTTTCGGTGACGAGACAGAATATAATCGCAGAGCATAGAAAGTTGGTACAAATCCCTCGTGCTACTTTCTCCAATACAGAAAGAGCTCTGCAAAATTCTAGAAAATATGCGTCATCTCGTCTTCCAAAAGCATCGGCCTACACACAAAGCCTGGCTGAATAACAGCGTGGATCTCCTCTCAGTACTCTGATGGTTTTGAGGTATGGAAGAGTAGCGTGAAAGTCCCCAGAAAGCTAGCTGAGTTCCACCAAGGATTCGGAGAACATATTGGCAAGACAGGGTAACCAATGAAGGCGTTGTGAAGAGAGTCAACGCAAGACTACCTGGCGAAATCTTCATCATCATCATCATCATCATCATCATCATCATCATCATCATCATCATCATCTTCTTCTTCTTCTTCTTCTTCTTCTTCTTCTTCTTCTTCTTCTTCTTCTTCTTC
>NC_068988.1:6366077-6366733 GCF_001194135.2 Octopus bimaculoides
TTCTCCTTCTTCTTTTTCTCCTCCCCTTCTACTCCCCCACTATCCTCTTTCTCCTTCTCCGCTCTGCTCCTCCTCTACCCTCTTCTTCTTCTTCTTCTTCTTCTTCTTCTTCGTTATACTTACGTTGATGATGGTGCTGCCGTCATCCACGTTGCTGATGTTGGTGTTCTTGCTATTCTTTAATTTTGTTTCCTGTTCACTTAATACAAACTTTCGTTGTTATGGTAACAATCTACAACCATTTCACTTCCACTACCCTTTTTGCAAACAATTCCACTTTTCCCTCGTGTCCCCCATGTTCTTCCATACTTGTCACTGTCCCTAACCTTCTCGTACCATAGCTTTCTCTCAGAAACGTCTTCATTCCATCTTTCCATTTTCAGAGCTGTCACTTCGATTTAAATGTAGTTATGTGTAAAACATCGTTAAAGAACAACAACACCAATAACAACAACAGAAATAAATCAAATAAATAAATAAACAGAATCAAGATCATCACATACATGTGAGCACACACATGTAGGTTCGTACACATACACACACACATACATATATACATATATATACATATATATATATATGTGCATGTGTATGTATGTATATTTATATATAGATCGATTATGTGTTATATTTTCTATTTATCTATCTATATACAC
>NC_068988.1:6367923-6368864 GCF_001194135.2 Octopus bimaculoides
ATGAGTTTACTTGAGTCGAGTCGTTTTATATGTGTATGGCTTCGTCTGGTTTATAGAGAAGTCTTCTGTCAGTGTCTGTCTGTCTGTCTGTCTGTCCGCTTGTCTGTCCGTGTGTCTGTCTCTCTGTGTGTCTCTCTGTCACACACACTCTCTCTCTCTCTCTCTGTTTCTCCATGCTTCTACACACGCACATGCATTTTATTTTAAGTTAGCTACACTTGTATTTATTCTGGTTTCATACAGGAGAGCGCAGCCGGAGTGAATATTTAAAAGGCTAATTGAAGAATGTTCATCATTCAATCTCATGAGACGGTGGTGCGTTGATAGACTTCAGCTGGACCTGTTTCTTAAACGATGGGCCACCTCTTGGGATCACAACAGGATTGCAGAGGCACAATGAAAACACGAACTACGCGCGTCCAATGTCAAATCCTTGCCTTCTGTCCCAATAGACCACCGGTGTCTGACCCGCAGGAGTCTCTCCCGAGTACACAACGGATTGATCGGCTACAAACGGATGTACCGTGACCCGTCTTCTTCTCCCACGTGATGTCTTTGGAGGGACGAATTAACAATCCTTTGTACTATAGGCACAAAGCCTGAAATTGGGGGAGGGGACAATTCGATTACATCGACCCTAGTTGTATTACTGGTACTTAATTTATCGATCCCGAAAGGATGAAAAGTAAAGTCGACCTCGGCGGAATTTGAACTCAGAACGTAAAGACAGACGAAATACCGCCAAGCATTTCACCCGGCGTGCTAACTAAATAATGATCTTTTGTAATCTAGGCACAAGGCCCGAATTTTTTTAGGAGGGAGAAAATCGATTAGATCGACCCCAATACGCAACTGGTACTTAGTTTTTCGATCCCGAAAGGATGAAAGGTAAACTCGACCTCAACAGAATTTGAACTCAGAACGTAAAAACAGACGAGTTA
>NC_068988.1:6369493-6370876 GCF_001194135.2 Octopus bimaculoides
ATATATATATAGACATACAGGATTGGCGAACATTCACCTGACAGTAAATCAAAATCCGTTTAATACCACGATTTATTTATGTTTAACAACAGAATGAATTTAATAAAAGCATCTAAATATGAAACATCATGAAAATTGTTCAAACTGAAGTCCTTCTTTAGCGACACCATTTTCCCAAACGAATAATTAAAATTGAATAGAAAGTATTTATGGAATGTTGACCAATATATACTTTCATACATACATACATACATACATACATACATATATATTTACATGCATACATACATACATATATATTTACATGCATACATACACGCACGCACATGCACATATACGTATACACCCACAAATTGCACGTAGCTTGCAGATGCAAGTGCTACCCGTTGAAAGATGCGCATTCGGGATGCTAGCAAGTTTCTGGGGTCATCAGGAGAAAATATACGTTTTCTGTGCGCAATGATGTAGTCGAGGGGAAGGCCCCGATATATATGTATATGCCTACACACATGCACACATTCACACTTTCATACGGAGAATTATGAAGAGAGAAGGTAAAGTGTCAGACGAGACATCGGAGGAAGATGGAGAGGAGGAGGAGGAGGAAGAGGAAGAAGAAGAGGGACGAGGACAAAGTGGAGGACGAGGATGAGGGTGATGAGGACAAGGACGAAGTGGAGGACAAGCGGGCGGGGGGGGGGGGAGTGAAGACGGTGGGCGGACGGTGCCAAGCGTGACGTGTCGAGGATGAGATCAAATGTTAGGTCACACGAGGTAGATTCCATAATGAGGAAATGGGTTCCTTACAGAAATTGCAATTTTTGCCAAACACCTTTGGAAGCAAATCAAGGTTCAGGAACGTGATGTTGCATTAGATGTACATAAAGATATGCATACAGGCATACATACAAGCCTGCATACCCATACACCCATACACATGTATGTAATTTCATTATTAAATTCTGGTATATTAATAAATATTAGCAACGATATATATAAATATGTATAAATGCATAGACATATATATAAAACATACATATATATATATATATATACATATACATATATATATACATACATATACATACACACACACACACACACACACACACACACACATATATATATATATATATATGTATGTATGTATGTATGTTTTATGTATTAATGTATACACATACAATTTCATTATAGCATTCCTGTAGATCAATAGTTTTTCAACACTGATATACATTTACGCTTGGATTTAGATATCCATCTATCTATCTATCTATCTATCTATCTATCTATCTTCTTCCTTCTCTCTCTCTGTTTATATATATATATGTGTGTATCTACATATACACATACGTACATATATATATATATATATATATATATATA
>NC_068988.1:6372911-6375610 GCF_001194135.2 Octopus bimaculoides
ATATATATATATATATATATATATATATATATATATATATATATACATATACATATATACATATACATACACGACAGTCTTCTCGAAGTTTCCGATTACCAAATCCTCCCACAAGGTTTTGAATGGCTTGAGGCTGTACTAAGACATTTTCCCAAGTTTCCACAGAGTGGGACTCAACTCTGAACCATGTGGTTAGGAAGTAAATGTCCTTGTCACTGCACAGCCACGCTTTCACCTAAACACAACAACACCAGTGGATGACATTTTAGAAAGACACATTAGTCGTTGGAGCAGATCGCGAATATGTCAATAGAATTTACGAAATAGTAACCTGTTTATTAGAAAAATACGAATGAGAAATTTGTGTTATTTACTTTCATTCTTTTATTCCTCTATTCTATTATTTGTTTCAGCCATGCGGCTGCGGTCATGCTGGGGCATCACCACTGTGAGGGAATAATATTTTCACTTTGCGCAGTTAATATAAATCTCATCGAAAGAGCGGTGGGTTGGCAGAATTGTCAACTCACATGGCGAAATTCTTAGCGGCATTTCGTCCGTCTCTACGTTCTGAGTTCAAATTTCGCTGAGGTCGACTTTACCTTTCAAACTTTCGTGGGTCAATGAAGTAAGTACCAGTTAAATACTAGGGTCGATGTAATCGATGTAACCCCCTTTCTCGAAATTGCTGGCCTTGTGCCAATATTTGAAACCAATATTAATTTCATCGACTTATGCGAAGCCGCGTGGTATAGTGGATTGGCTATTCGGCTCAGGAATGCCCAAACCAAAGAATGTGTCTTGAGCAAGACTTCATATGTAGCTCCAGTCTATTGAGCTGGCAAGAATGAATGGTACCTGTAATTCAAACGGCAAGCCTTTTCATATTCTGCGTCACGTCGAATCTCTCATAGAACTACGTTAAGGGTACGTGTCTTTGAGGGATGTTCAACCACTGGTCAGTTAATTTCACGTTGATCGGATCAACTGCCAGTCATTTCATATAAGCATCAAGATATGTAACATTTTAAATCATAATTGTCGTACGTAAGCTATATTTCTAGGTATACAGGGCGGGTCAGAAAGGACGGACGCTTTTGAAAAATTCTCAAAACCCTTGATTTTAGCTGCAAACAAATTCTATGGACATCAGTGTGTTTGTATTGAATTAGCATTTGTCAAAATTAAGTCTGAAAGACAACACTCATCATGTGGTGTCCGTTTTCATTGATGCATTTCTGAAGGCGTTCTTGGAAGTTGGCCTCCACTCTCTCCAAGATTTCTCTGTACATAGTCCCATAGTTTCAACTGTTGCCCAATGATAAATTTGAACGGGTGTAAATGCAGGTGTTCATGCAAAATACGCCTTACCGATTGATTACCGATGCCAAATTCAGTGGAATGTCTACGTTCTGAGTTCAAATTCTGCCGCGGCCGACTTTGCCTTTCATCCTTTCGGGGTCGATAAATAAAGTACCAGTTACGAACTGGGGTCGATGTAATCGACTTAATTCCTTTGTCTGTTCTTGTTTGTCCCCTCTATGTTTAGCCCCTTGTGGGCAATAAAGAAATATATATATATATATACATACATACATATATATATATATATCCATACACACATATATATACATATATACGCACACACATATACATATATATGTAATTATGTATGTCTGCATGTACATATGTATATGTGTGTGTGTGCGCGTGCATACATATATGTATGTATATGCATATATATATATATATATATATATATATATATATATATATATATATATATATATATGTGTGTGTGTGTGTGTGTGTGTGTATGTATATGTATATATAAGTATGTCTATATGTATATATGTACATATATATCTGTGTGTTTTTTTGTGTGTGTATGTGTGACTGTGAGTGTGTGTGTGCGTGTGTGTATGTAAAAACGCGTGCAGCGTGTTAGAATCGTTAGAGCGTCGACTGGGAAGCCTTGTGGTTTGTTCTGATTCGAGAGACCACTTACGAAATCTCGTTGCAAGAAGTGAAGGGTTTCACTCTCCATGGCCGCACACCAGATGGCAGGAGTGAGAGAGCGCGCGCGCGGCTCCAAAGGGGAGTAAGCCATAAACAGAAGCACGCATGCACACACACAAACACACACACACACACACGTACACCCTCCACTCACGCACACTGAGATGCATTTCTGTGTGTTTGTGTTTGTGTAATATATGTATGTATATGTATGGCATATTAATAGTGTGTGTATGTGTGTACAAAGCTTAGAAAGCAATATACATACCGTGTCTAATTTGGCCCATGGCGGTCCATAAAAAATAATACGAGTTGAGGATTCAGTTATTGTTATTGTTGTTGTTGTATGTTGGTGTTGGCGGTGTTGGGGTTGGTGGTGATGTAGTCTTGGTAGTCGTGGTAATGGTGGTTAAGTCTTGCTTTGGTACAGTAAATTATTGTTATTGTTATAATTATTATTATTGTTGTTCTTCTTCTTATTGTTGTTTGTTATTCAGATAAAAAAGCATCATAATATATAATCGAATGCAGTGGTTAATTGGGCGGAAAAAAGCAATTGCAGTGTACTGGTGTCGCTAAAGTGTACAAGCGAAAGATAAAAGTAACGGAGTGGTAGGGTTTCTATATCGGGAACAGCAGATCGACAGAATGAAAAAAAAAAGGAAAAAAAAAAAAAAAAA
>NC_068988.1:6375620-6376047 GCF_001194135.2 Octopus bimaculoides
AAAAAAAAAAAAAAAAAAAAAAAAAAAAAAGAAATGAGAAAAAAGGAAAGAAAGAAAACAAACAAACTAAACAATTATAGCAAAGAACAATTATATGGAAGAGGATAATGTTGTCACAAATACAAACTATGCGCTTAACAAAAGTGCATGGAGAAGCTCAGGAATAGAAAGAGAGAGGAAGAGGGATAGGAGTACGGTGTTATCATAAGCTGAGAGACAGACATTGATGCAGGAAGTCAGACAGACAGACAGGCGGCTTGGCATGCAGACGAGTGTTTGGAGAACAGAGTGGAATGCATCAAGGGAAGAATTCGGGATTGGTTTTTCCACGGAACTGTTACGTTCGTTATCTATTGACCCATCATAAAGCTTTCTGATAAGTATTCTGTGTTTGATTATATATATATATATATATATATATATATAT
>NC_068988.1:6376594-6377704 GCF_001194135.2 Octopus bimaculoides
GCGGTTCGGCAAAATAGACCTAGAGAATAAGTCTTAGGCTTACAAAGAATAAGTCCCGGCGTAGGTTTGCTTGACTAAAGGTAGTGCTCCAGCAAGTCAGCAGTCAAATGACTGAAACAAGTAAAAGAATAAAGAAAAATATAAAAGAATCGTTTATATCAATCACGATATATTGTTGGTATTAATTCTGATTTTACATTATTTGACTTAGAAAGATTGACGTAAAAAAAAACTGTTTTGCAGTGTTATTCAAAAACAATGAAGACGAGAAAATATAACGGTTTGTTGCAAGAGAATTTCATCAATGCTCTCGGCCATTTCCTACGTCTCACCGTTGTTGTTGGCACTTCATCGCTAACGACGTCGAGGGTTCCAGTTGATCCGATCAACAGAACAGCCTGCTCGTGAAATTAACGTGCAAGTGGCTGAGCATTCCACAGACACGTGTACACTTACCGTAGTTCTCGGGGATACTCAGCGTGACACAGAGTGTGACACGACTGGTCCTTTGAAATACAGGTACAACAGAAACAAGAAGAAAGAGTTAGAGAAATTTGTGGTGAAAGAGTACAGCAGGGTTCACCACCATTCCCTGCCGGAGCCTCGTGAAGCTTTAGGTATTTTCACTCAATAAACACTCACAACGCCCGGTCTGGCAATCGAAACCGCGATCCTATGACCGTGAGTCCGCTGCCCTAACCACTGGGCCATTGCACCTCCGTCTCACCATCACTGTTATAATTATTAAGCATTTCAGAAAAGATGGTTTCTGTTTTAGGTAGTTGATCGGTGAATTTAAGGAGGTGCTTATCGAATGCTTCAGTGGTTCTTCATAGTGCAAACGATGGATGGAGCAGAAGCAAACCTGACTTGAACTCTGAGTCTAGAGACGTTTTGCCTAACGATTTTGCAAGGCCGCCATCGTGAGCATTAGAGAAATGATACAAACGAGATTTATTTCTCTCATTAACGACATGTGTGTGATATTTTGAAAACTTATCTTTTTAAAATTTTATTTTCTTTCTAAGAAATAAAGACACCTGCAAATTAAGGCAGTAATATAACACACACACAGACACACACACACACACACACGAACACCCCCCCCCC
>NC_068988.1:6378396-6379743 GCF_001194135.2 Octopus bimaculoides
TATATATGCATATATATGCATATATATATGAATGTATGTGACACACAGGAAAAATCACAAGTGAAAAAAATTATATTTACAAAAAAAAAAATCTTAGAATATAACATTAGAAATAAAACAGTAAAAGATAATAACATAATAAAGGAGAAAAAATAAACACAAAAAATTACAAAAAAAAAACCATTGCGAATAATTTCGGCTAAATTTCTTGAAGATAAGGAAAACTCGTAGAGAATTGTGAATATCCGAAACATTAGCAAATTGTGTTAAGTAGAGAGAGACCTGAGATAAACATTTGTTACTAAATAGATAAAAGTATAATTTTGCTGCTGTTGTTGTTGTTGTTGTTGTTATTGTTCTTGTTGTTGTTGCTAGTGTTGTTTACGCGCTGGTGCTGTCGGCGTCGGCGTCGTCGCTGCGGTTATCATTGTCGTTCCTGTTGTTGGTGTCGCTGCTGTAATTGTTGTTGTTGCAGTTGCTTTTGTTGTTGCTGTAATTACTGGTAAATAAAATAGTTGATTTTGTTTGTGTTTTTTTTCTTCTGTTGGTGTCATGGCGAAGGCACGTGGCTAAGTGGTTAGCGTATCTGGATCACGATTGTAAGGTCATGAGTTCGATTCCTGGCGAGTAGCAAGACACTTTATTCCACACTGTTCCAGTTCACTCTCCTGGCAAAAATGACCAGTACCTGTCATTCAAAAGACCAGCTTTGTCGCATTCTGTGTCACACTGAACCTCCCTGAAAACTATATGAACGTTATGTGTGTCTGTGGAATACTCAGCCATTTGCACGTTAATTTTATTAGCAGGTTGTTCCATTGATCGGATCAACCGGAACCCACGTCGTCATAACCGTGACACTGAGTCAGGCCTCAGTGTCACGGTCATGTTTGTTGTAACAGTATAATGGTCGAGGTTCCTTCTAATTTTTAAGGACCCATTCAGGTCACGAGGTAGCAACTCGCTTGGCAAACATTTCGTTCCTGGCTCCATTTCACAAAACAAAGAACCTAATATTTGGCAAGAAAGACTGTAGGACGTTTATATCCCGTCGATCTGATGACGCTACCAATCCAGAGCTTTCCTAATAATAATAATAATAATAATAATAATAATAATAATAATAATAATAATAATAATGATAATAATAATAATGATAATAATAACAACAACAATAATAATATATTCAGGCAAATACAAAACTAAAACACCAGCATTTACAAGTATATATAACGCGCAGGAGTGGTAGTGTGGTAAGTAGCTTGCTTACTAACCACATGGTTCCGGGTTCAGTCCCACTGCGTGACACCTTTGGCAAGTGTCTTCTACTATATCCTCGGGCTGACC
>NC_068988.1:6380048-6381206 GCF_001194135.2 Octopus bimaculoides
TATATGTGTGTGTGTGTGTGTGTGTGTGTGTGTGTGTATGCTTGTGTGTCTGTGTTTGTCTCCTCAACATCGCTAGACAGCCGATGATGGCGCGTTTACGTCACCGTAACTTAGCGGTTTGGCCAAAGAGTCCGATAGAATAAGTACTAAGCTTACAGGGAATATGTCTTGCGTTCGATTTGCCCGACTAAAGGCAGTGTTCCAGCATGGCCGCAGTCAAATGACTGAAAGAAGTAAAAGAATAAAAGAATAACAGAATACAGAACGCAACACTACTAGACACCGCATGCATCCTACAAAAACACTTTCAATACACTAAAAGTAAGAGCACCACAACAAACCACAGCACATACCGAAGGCACACAGAGCTGCGCTCGATGGTGCAGCGAAACCATGTGATAAGTATAAGACTACTGGATGATGATGATGATGATGATGTAAGCTCATATAGAGCTGGAACTCTTGTATCAGTAGAATTATGAATATCAACAATTGTATCGCTCTAAAAGAAAAAAAAAGAAAAAACTCCAAAAAGAATGAAAATGAATTGAACGTTTTCATCTTGCTTGTCTCGAATGCGTTTGAGATTGTGTCTCCTAACAACCACCGTCAGTGGTATGCTGTGCAACTAACAGTACAAAGCAAATCAACTCTGGTTTCCATCAAATATCTAACATTAGGCAATTTTGTTCGCAGTGTTTTAAATACATTAATCTCAGTGGTATAACAATTATAGTGTACAATTAAATCGCAAAAGTTAGACCACATCCAGGCAGTATTAACTGCCATTGTCGTTTCGTCTCTTTTTCTTCTTTTCTTTTGTTGTTGTTGTTGTTATTATTATCATTATTATTATTATTATTATTATTATTGTTGTTGTTGTTGTTGGTGTTGTTGTATTTTAGCTCATTGTTGCAACCGTTTGTTTAAAATATTTTTCTTTCTTTCTTTCTTTCTTTCTTTCCTTCATTCGTTCTTTCTTTCTTTCTATTTTCCTGGTTTAAATCAAAGTCGCCGATTGCTTACAGTCTCCAATAAAATCACCCACTTCATAGTTGTCATGGTACGTAGAAAAATAGCCAATTTGCATTGCAAATTCGGTCTTTCCGGTGAAGTTCTCCAGATGTTTAACCCGTTATTTCTCTAATATCGGCGCCC
>NC_068988.1:6381682-6384257 GCF_001194135.2 Octopus bimaculoides
TATATATATATATATATATATATATATATATATATATATATATATATATATATATGTTTGTGTGTGTGTGTCTATATGCATGTGTATGTGTGTGTCCGTGTCTGCGTCTGTGTGTCTGTGTATGTATACGGAGATCAGTTGAAAATGCAAGAATATTAACAGTTTTGCTGCTTGCTGTCATTTCTGTCCACAGTGAAATTGGTCGCTGCATATTATTTCCTAGAATCAATAAGCAGAACTACGCCACCACTCCACCACCCCAACAACACTTCTACTAACACTAACACCGCCACCGTCTCCACCACCACCACCACCAGCAATTCTTCTATTTATCGTACCGACTCCATTCAGCAAACCGTAATATCTTCCCGGGACTTTTAGCATTAAGTACGGACATGGTTTTTGTCAGATTTCGCTATTTATCATTTATTTGCTAAACAAGAAATAACGAAGACGAAGTATAACGCCATATAAAAATGATATCGTAGTATGATATATAACGATATCATAATATGTTATGATATCGTAAAAACAAATGATGGTAGGTGAGAGCAGCCTACTCGTATTCGTCATCAGTTCAAATCTTCTCTGGATATGTTTTTTAAAGCAGGCGGAAAGAAGCTGGAAGATGACACTTCCCGTGCCTTTGGCGATGGCAGATAATCCGGAAGGTCGGCTTTGCCGTTTTAGCAATCCGGGGGTCGACGAAGTAAAGTACCAGTCTTCTTCTTCTTCTTCTTCTTCTTCTTCTTCTTCTTCTTCTTCTTCTTCTTCTTCTTCTTCTTCTTCTTCTTCTTCTTCTTATTCTTCTTCTTCTTCTTCTTCTCCTTCTGCTTCTTGCCCTTCTTTTTCTTCTTCATCGCCTCCTCCCCTCCTCCCCCTTCTTGTCTTTATCTTCTTTTTCTTCCTGCTCTTCTTCTTACTACTACTACTACTACTACTACTACTACTACTACTACTACTGCTGTTGCTGCTGCTTCTGCTGCTGCTGCTGCTACTGCTGCCGATGCTACTGCACTCGCTGTTGATTTTGTTGTTGTTGCTAAGGCGAGACTAACTGGCAGAGTCGTTTGCATGCTGGACGAAGTGCTTAGCGGCGTTGCACCCGTCGCTACGTTCTGAGTTCGAATTCCGCCGCGGTCGAATTTGCCTTTCATCCTTTCGGCGTCCATAAAATAATTACCAGTTGAACACTTGGGTCGATCTAGGGACTTATACCCTTCCCCAAATTACTGGCCTTGTGCCACAATTTGAAACCATTGTTAAGACTGGTGAGACTGAATGGATGTACTGTATGCTTTTCTAAGTTGGAGGAAACAAATTGTTAGATGGCGCTTCCTGTGCCGTGGTAATGGCACAGTGATCCGGGATTTTCGTGTGCAACTATTGACTTTGAACTTTGCCCTGCATGTGCATTAAGTTTTAATGTTGTAGCTCACTTCTGCTGTTTACAGCAGTGCTATGAAGTAGCGTGTGTAGTGTGTGATCATCGCATTGACCATGGCAGAAAGCTGTCATGGTGATGCCTGCTCAGAAGCCCACGCAAAGTTGCAGAAAATGTATGGAGAGGAGTGCATGAGCCACATACAAGTGTACGAGTGATTCAGACGTTTCCAAGATGGCCGAAAAATGTCGAAATTGACGAACATTATGGGAGACCCGCAACCAGCAGAACTGAGAAAGACATCACAGATTTGTGTGCAGCTGTGAGGGAAATCATTGAATCATCACCTGTGAGTTATCAGAGGAAATGCAGATTAGACACTATTCATTTCAGTGCATTATTTCCGACGATTTGGGTACGAGACGCGTGTCTGCCAAGTTTGTGTCAAAACTATTCTCAGCTGACCAAAAAGACACTCAGGTTTCAGTTGCAAAATACCTCCTTGATTGTGTCGAGAACGACGAAAACATTTTGGAAACATTACGGAGGCCTCTCAGTAGGTATCGCCAAGCTTTTGGCAAAATTTGATGCAGATTCTCTGCTCAACATTCTCTGTCATGGTCAATACGACAACCACACGCAACACACGTTCCTTTCAAGCACTGCAATAAGCAGCGGAAGTGAGTTAGAACATAAAATCTAAGTGCGCATGTACAGCAGGGTTCAAGGTCAATCTGTGCCAAGCAGCTTAACTCGGCGTGTTGTAGGTTCATTACTATGGCAACAGTCCAAATACTTATTGATCAGACCTCGTATACGCCAGAGAAACCGGGACACGGGCCCTATGACTCGGGAAGAACCTATTTCCTCAGTGATCAATAAAAGAAACCGTCATCATCCTCATTATCATCACCATCATCATCATTATTATCATTAAGGCAGCGAGCTGGCAGAAACCCTAGAATGCCGGGCCAAATGCTTCGTGGCATTTCGTCCGTCTTTAAGTTCTGATTTCAAAATCCACCCAGGTCAACTTTGCTTTTCAATCAATTGGAGGTTGATAAAATCGTTGTAACTGACTTAACCTCTTCTCCCCAAAGTTGTGCCTCAATGTGAAACTATCATCATTATTGTTGTTGTTGTTGTTGTTGTTGTTATCATCATCATCATTATTATTATTATTATTATTAT
>NC_068988.1:6384695-6386730 GCF_001194135.2 Octopus bimaculoides
ATCATCATCATCATTATTATTATTATTATTATTATTATTATTATTATTATCATTATTATTACTATTATTATTATTATTATTATTATTATTATTATTATTATTATTATTATTATTATCATCATCATCATCATCATCATCATCATCATCATCATCATCATTGTTGTTGTTAGTGTTATTGTTATTATTATTATTATCATTATTATTATTATTGGTGATTGTGTTGTTAACATTAACCTGAAAATAATCTTGCACTCCTGATACTAATGTCAGAATTTAATTAAATCTTGATGTTTTTTTTTGTCTTTACTTTTATATGTTGCAGGTTTTTTCCTTTTGTTTTTTTTTTCTTCAATACATCACTCTTTAATCTGGTTTTATCATTCTTTTGCATTGTTGTGTGTTTTCCTCTTCTTCAAGAACGCCAATAATTATCATTCGCTCATATATGCCGCGGTGGATGTTTCTCTTCAACCAGCCATGATTTTCAAGTGTTATGAGAAGATAATTCATAAACAGTCTGAAAATAAAGAAACAAACAAACGAATGACTAAATAAATAAATAAATAAAACTTTTGACAAACTCTGGAAAACTTCCCAGACAAAAGTACGAGCGGATGGCAAAACAACATCATCATTATCGCAATCATCATCACCAGTATTCTTCTTCTTCTTCTTCTTCTTCTTCTTCTTCTTCTTCTTCTTCTTCTTCTTCTTCTTCTTCTTCTTCTTCTTCTTCTTCTTCTTTTTCTTCTTCTTCTTCTTTTTCTTCTTCTTCTTCTTCTTCTTCTTCTTCTTCTTTTTCTTCTTCTTCTTCTTCTTCTTCTTCTTCTTCTTCTTCTTCTTCTTCTTCTTTATCATCACCATCATAATCGTCATCATCAACATCGTCGTCAGCACCAAAACTAGTACCACTACCCCACCACCAACACCACCGTCAAAATCATCATGACCATCATCATCATGATGATGATCATCATCATCACCACCACCACCACCACCACTACACCATCATCGTCATCATATCATCATAATGATCGTTGTCGTCGTCGTCATCATCATCACCATCGTCATCGTCGTTGTTGTCTCCTCCTCCTCCTCCTCCTTCTGCTGCTTCTCCTCCTCCTTCTGCTGCTTCTCCTCTTCCTCTTCCTTCTTCTCCTCCTCCTACTCTTACTCCTTCCTCTGCATCTCCTCCTTCTCGTCCTCCTACTCCTTAAATAAGCCAGACCGACTCACCAAGTCAAGATATTTGCTCCATACATTTATTGACGAAAGTAAAGTACAAGAATTGAAATTAAAAGAAAAAGAAAAGGAAAAAAAGCATTGAGCGACGCCATGAAAAAACTTAAAACAGAAGCAAAGCAGTTTGTCAGGTTGTTTAATCTTTATACTTTCACGTAAAGATTAACCAGAAATCATTAAAGCCTAACAGGGATAAATCCCTGTTAGGCGTGGAGCAACATTCCATTGAGTTTCTTTCAGACGAATGCGGGAGGCAACTTCAGACATGTTCTTTTTTCTTCAGATATTGCTAACTTTATTACTTACGGAACCAGCAAAACAGTTGTCACAACTTGAGGGTCCCATTATGCCGTCGAGTGACAATAATAATAATGATAATAATAATAATAATAATAATAATAATAATAATAATAATAATAATAATAATAATAATATGTCTATGTAATTTCTAATCTTAAAACAAACTCGTAATTTTCTTATGTTTTCTTAAACATTCCCTAGAACAATACTATATGCAAAACCAAATATATGACACCCTAGGCATGATACGAACATAAGCTTCTAACTTGCCGTCGCTTGAGGTCTCTGGGTGAGACTTGGAGCCAACTTATTCAAATGTAAAGCAAAAGTCAAATATAATAATAATAATGATAATAATAATAATAATAATAATAATAATAATAATAATAATAATAATAATAAAAATAATGTAAATATAGACCTCGATAAAACAATGAACCCTAACAAACTAGCTAACATAAGAAGATATATTCTAAAAGCAAAAAAAATATCA
>NC_068988.1:6392148-6393807 GCF_001194135.2 Octopus bimaculoides
GGGGATTGAGAGAGAGAGAGGAAGAGTGAGTGAGAGAGAGATTGATAAACAAGTAGATACATACACACATACAACGTGTATGCATGCATACACATATTTATTTTTCCTCTGAAATGTATATGTATGTATGAGTATATATATTAATATATTATTTACAAACACAAACACACATATATATGTAGAAATTGCCAGGTTTTTTAAAATTCCTTTTAAGCATTAAATCAGGCAGATTTAACTTCAACTTCCATTAATTGAAGTCAGACTGCACCTGTTTTTCAAACATGGCTCTTATCAAACTAACATGACACATGCAATGTCAACGGTAACGGAAGTATCGTTCCAACGTTGATGGATGACAAATATATATTTTATGAGTTAGCTATATGCATGCCCATATCATCAATACAGTGCTTTCCTTTGAAGATATTGAATTTAAAACATTATCCCTCAGTTCCCGCGAAGGGTCTCTGGAGTGGCTTTTCTCAATAAGGTTCGTAACACAGATCCAGGAGTCTCGCCAGGTCCAACAGCAATTTCTTTGCATTCAGAGGTGACAACTTTGGTTCAACAGATGTACCGTGATTGAAGTGTCACAGGAAAGAACTACAAGACGGAATCTTTTAGCAACTGGAAGACGACTCAGGAGAGCACCAACTGCGAAATGGTTTGATAATATTCATAATCTTTGAGAATTGTTCTTGGTCGAGCTTTTTCTTGTCTGCATTAAGAACTCACAACTCCAGTTCTACAAACAGGTGATTAAAAAACCATGTGGCCTTGTTTGGTAACACGAGGCACCTATAACGTCGGTTTGACCAATTCGTCATGAATAATAACATGTGACAGAAAGCATCTGGAAACGATATGGAAACTTATACATATTTATTTTTCATGCATATGTTGTTACAACAGTAGCTACAGTGAGCTATGTAGCTACGAGTTTGTTCAAAAATCTAGAAATGCTAGGTTGTTCTAAGAAAGGGAAAAACAAATTGATGCACATCTTCCAAAACCAATCTATAAGTGGCACAGTAAAGCTTTGTAAAACATTTCAAAGATTCTCTAGTTGTGACACTTTGAATGAATATATACGCACACACTTTGTTGTGTATATCTACAGGTACACGTATGTAAAACGTAATAATGGACACACAAACATACACATACACACACAAACACCAAACTACAAAAAAGACATATTGACACAGAATATAAGTACGTCTACATATAACTACATTATTTTACAAACGCCAGGATCTCTCTTGATACAAAAACGCTTCTCACTTCGCTAACGACCAGTGTGAACTCCATTAAGGACACAGACAACACTCAAAGAAAATACGCTCATACCTAGACTTGCAACTATATGCATAAGTATACACATATAAAACAAGCATACAAATTTACACATGAACTCACTTCAAATAATACCGGTGCAGTTTCTTCGGGGTTTTACTAAATAGCATTCGTTATAATTGTTTAAAGCATTTCGTTTATCTACTCTGCGTTGTATGATGTAATCGCATGCTCCAGCATGATTGAAGCCACATGGGTGAAACAAGTAAAACAGCATTACAATTATATATATATATATATAATAATAATAATAATAATAATAATAATAATAATAATAATAATATATATATATATATGTATATA
>NC_068988.1:6396354-6400843 GCF_001194135.2 Octopus bimaculoides
TTAAAAAATAAATCATTTTCAGATATCTTTACTCATATGTGTCACTTTGTGAATAAATACAGACGAATACACACACACACACACACACACACACACTCACACACACACACACACACACACACACAAACACACACACACACACAAACATATATATATACATACATACATACATACATACAGACATACAGTGAAACAGACAGACAGATAGACACATACATATGTACCTACATATAAACCTACAAATATACATACATGTGTGTGTGTTTGTGTGCGTGCGTGCGTGCGTGTGTGTACTAAATTTGTTTATAAGAAACCTTTTGAATATGCAAATGAAGTTCCTATTCCATTATGCCGGCGACCTTCTAGTGATGTTCCTTGGTGAACCAGTTTTTTCGGAGTTTCATCTATTTGTGCCGATACAATGTAGGATAATAATAATAATAATAATAATAACAATAATAATATTAATAGTCCTTGGGTGGAATTTATAAACATTTAATGCATCGCTACGCGCGTTTCCACAAATCAGGTGTGTCATGTGATATGGAAAAACGTGTATAGCGATGCGTTAAATGTTTATAAATTACATCCAAGTATTATTATTATTATTACTATTATTATTATTATTATTATTATTATTATTATTATTATTATTATTGTTGTTATTATTATTTTTATATGATGGGCTTTCAGTTTCCGTGCTAACGTTTCTCCCAGTCCGCCGCCTTTATGTTTCCGTCTTTATTGGCAGAAATATACAAAATGTCGACCTATTTGGATTTGTGCTATTTTCAATATATTTCTTTTCCGTTTTATTTATTAAATACATTATTTGGAATGTCTTTTAAACTATAAAACAAAACTATATCGACTTTATATTTTATTCAAAGCCTTCAATTATAAAATATAAACAAAGGAGAAATGCTGGGTTCGGTGAATGATATTTTAATTTTTTTTTATATCTATTTATTCATTCATTTTGCCTGATTTAGAGAAATGAAGAAAAAACCGAGACAAATGGAAGAGAAGCCGCTTCCTGTCACGTCTATCAAAAACGGAATAATTCCAAACAAATATGTGTGTTAGATATTTACACACGATGTTTCCTGCGCATGCACACACAAATACACACATACACACACATACATACAAACACACAAACGCACACACAGACAGTCACATACACACACAAAAATACACACACATTCACGCACACACAGTCACATATATTAATTGAGTGTCTGAATATATATTTCATATCTTTCTTGTTTTAGTCATTGAAATACGCCCATACTGGGGCATCGCCTTTGAAAAGAATTTGGTGATGACTACATATGTATATACGTATGTATGTATATATGCATGTATGCATGTATGTATGCATATATAAAACAAATGTTTTTTTGTTGGCACTCCGTCGCTTACGACGTCGAGGGTTCCAATTGATCCGATCAACGGAACAGCCTGCTCGTGAAATTAACGTGCAAGTGGCTGAGCACTCCACAGACACGTGTACCCTTAACGTAGTTCTCGGGGAGATTCAGTGTGACACAGTGTGACAAGGCTGACCCTTTGAATTACAGGCACAACAGAAACAAGAAGTAAGAGTGAGAGAAAGTTGTGGGGAAAGAGTACAGTAGGGTTCGCCACCATCCCCTGCCGGAGTCTCGTGACGCTTTAGGTGTTTTCGCTCAATAAACACTCACAAGGCCCGGTCTGGGAATCGAAATCGCGATCCTATGACCGCGAGTCCGCTACCCTAACCACTGGGCCATTGCGCCTCCACATGTTTACATTAGTAAGCCGATAAAGCACATTTACTGTCTATGGCTACCCGGTGCCATCCACTGTAATTACACAATTGTCGCTGGATCTACCGCAGAAAGTTCTAAGTGTACGTTAATTATAAAACAAATGATAGTGACCGAAAATTAAAAAAACTCTGTTGTTCGTAATAAATGTCTCGACACATCCTGCATCGACTCCTCGCAGATGTGTGGGGGGAACTTCTCTCGGAATTTGTCTCTCACCATTCCTGTCCAAAAGCTTGAACCTACAGACACAAATAACACTCTGTATTAAAGCCGAGCGAAACAGTTCATTTAAAGAGATACCCCTTATAACATTACTTCCGCACCGAGGAAGTAATGTTATAAGCTAGTTGTATAGTTTCCTACCCACGAGAGATCCATGCATGATGTGTCGAAACGATCGTTGTGAGCAATGAAGTTTCCAATGTATTCCATTTTCCGTCTCTATCGTTTGTTTTACACACACACACACATATACACACACACACACACAAACACACACATACACATACACACACACATAAATATATATTAAAAGATTAATATATATATACGTATGTATGTATGTATGTATGCATGCATGTATGTATGTACGTACGTATGTCTGGATGCAGGGATGGATTCTATCCATACATAAGTATCTCCTAGTCTTTCTCTCCCTATTTCTTTTCTCTCTCTGTCTTTGTCTACTCTCATACATGTGCAAGTCCTTATATCTCAACGTTAATATACCCTACACATACACACACACACACACACACAAACACACACACACTATCTCCATCTCTTCCTCCTTCCCCTCCCCTTTCTCCTCTTATCGTCCGACTGCCCCAACCCCCACTACTCCTTGACCTTTCTCTCATCCTCATTCCATCCCTCCCTTTTTTCTTTTTACTTTATTTATTTATTTCTCTATTTATTTATCATTTTCTTTCCTCATTTCCGTGTCCATTTTTAAAGTAACATAATTTTCGCTGAAGAAGCGAACGCAATTTTCAATCTCCAAATGAGTGCAGTCACGTGACCTTTCATAGATTGCCTCGCCATTTCCGCCTGCATGGCTCTCCTCTAATTTTACACTCGACGTTACTCTTCTCCGCTTGTTTTCTCTCTCGACCAATCAACGTCCATTGATGTCGGTGGCGCGCGGTAGTGTGCCGCACTGGACATCTTCTGTTCCGTTTTCTTTAATACGTTTCTCATTATTGCTTCTGTTTCGAATTGCCAGAATTAGAATTTGATGTAATAGGACTAATAGCACCTCTTTGACGAGTGGATGGCGTTTAGTTTTTCAAGTTTCTTTTGTTTTTTTTTTTGTCATTTCTTTACTGGTTTTTTTTTCTACTTTTTTTTAATCATTTCTTTTCTCTGTTTTTTTTCTTCCTTTTTTTTTAGAAAAAAAGAAGAAAGAATTTGTTTCAGCACCGCAACAAAAGGATTACTATCTCTTCATGTAAATGTTTCTTATGTGCAGACAAGCACACATTATGATGATGATGATGATGATGATCATGATGGTGGTGGTGGTGGTGGTGGTGATGATGATGATAATAACAATAATTGGAGGAGTAATAATAACAGCAATACTAATAACAATGATGATGATGATGATGATGGTGATGGTAATGGTTGGGCGGGGGGGGGGCGTTGGTGTTGGTGATTATGTTGATAATTATAATAATAATGATGATGATATCGATAATCGTAGTAATAATAATAATGATAAAAACGATGATGATAATGATGATGATGATGATATGATGGTGATGCTGATGATGATGATGACAACGATGACGACGATGATGGTGATGATGATGGTGACGATTACTTTTATTGGTCACGTAGACCTAAGCCGTAGAGGACAATATCAAAGGACGAAGAAGAAAAAGAAGAAGAAGAAGAAGAAGAAGAAGAAGAAGAAGAAGAACAACAACAACAACAACAACAACAACGAGAGCGTGAAAAACGAGGACAACACTAATGACGATAACATCTTGGTAAAATATCCGCAACAATAATAACCATGGTAACAACGAAGAAGAGCGGGAAACACCCACCCGGTTACCAGTCACCCAGTCAACCACCGTGAAAGCCAAAATGGCCACCTTTACCTTCTTAACAACTTTTCTTCCAGCCTACTTAAACAACATCTTCAAAACTTTCCGGAAGCCTTAAGGCTTTTTTCCTTGCAAATGTCTCTCTCCATCACCCCTCCTCTCTCTCTCACTCTTGCCCCTTTTGCTGTCTCTTTCTCACTGTCATTAATATGTTCCCTCTCTTTCTCTCTCTCCTTTGCTAATAGAAATCAGAAGCCAAGCACATAACATGGATGAGTCAAATATGCGCCATATTTGTTGTTAACTGTTTCAAATATGCTGGATGACACTGTGGAATATACGGTAATAAAATAACTTTTTTGGACTTTTTAACAGCTACGCCAACCATGCCAACCACCCCAGACACGCCAACCTCGCCAGACACTTCATAAACGCCAGCCTTGTCAGTCATGCCAGCTACTGCAGTCACGCTAATCATGTCAGTAATGCTATTCCTGTTTGTTTGTTACCATTCAGAGACAAGAAAATATATGCAAGTGCTTTTCTAATTTTACAAGCGTTAAACTATACATGAGTATGTATATACGTTCGTGTATGTATATATATATATATATATATATA
>NC_068988.1:6400902-6403031 GCF_001194135.2 Octopus bimaculoides
GTGTGTGTGTGTGTGTGTATGTGTGTGTGTGTATGTGTGTGTATACAGGTATGCATGTATATAGAAGTTCCACCTGAAATAACACTGATGGAAATGACTATTTTTTAAACCTTACGATGAGAGATATTGAGCAACAGAACTTTGGAGAAAAGATTGTTTGCCAAAATAAGATGGCAGTCCTGGTTTAGGACGAATTACAACTAAATTACAGCAACATTCGTCCTAAACCAGGACTGCCTTGTTATGTTGACAAAAATCTTTACTCCAACACTGATGGAGATTGACAAAAGTCTGCATCTATCTCACGAAAAAAAAAAGCAGTCGAGGAAGCCTGGGTTATAAAAAATATAAAGCGAAATTCAAAAATCTTTCTTTAACTTTGGCAAAGAGACGGCCTCAATCCGCTGAAACATAAGGTCCCTCTTTCGAAAGGGCGGCTCCCTCACAGGAAACCGCATCATGTTATGTGAAATAATACAGAACGAACATTTAAGTGTTTTCACTAGCCCTTTAGGACACAGGCAAGTATGTATGTATGTATGTCTGTATGTATGTATGTCTGTATGTGTAGGTGTATATGCGAGAACGCGTGTCAGCTAATATAAGAGGGTTGTGTAGATATACAGGAATGCATATACGCATGCTCGTACTTGCGTAGGTATACATGTACGCGAGTGTGATGTATGTGGTATGATGCATGTATGTTGTTGCTATTGTTGATGTTGTTGTTGTTGGTAGTGGTGTTGAGTGTGTACGACTGTGTGTGTATATATGTATGCTTATACTTGCGTGTATCTGAAGCATGATTCTTCGTGACTACGTCTCAATACGTGCACATATGCATATTTATGCCGACGCGTGCACGCATGCGTGCTTGTAAGGATACGTGCATGCACGATTTTATGAATGCGAGCATGCGTGATAGTGTGAATGCCTGCAGGCGTGTATGTTCCTGATTTTCAGTCATTTGCAATTAATTGCTATTAGCAACTCACTGAGATTAATAAGAAAGAGATAAAAACATAAAGACGCCTAAGAGGAAGAGAGGATCTTTAGGAAAACCATTCCTACAAACACACACAAAAACTAACGGCCCGCACGTTGAAGACTCTACGATGGCCATCCTTTACGGTAGATAACAAGGCACGAAGTAACTGTTTAGAAGTCTTCTGTTTAGTCTTGAGAAAGCAGAAAAGAGACTCATTCAATAATTTAGATGTACATGAAACAAATCCATAGATTCTATGTGGTCGATCGGTGTGTTCGAAATAGCAGCTAAATATCTCTTGAATTAAATCCGTCAGTTTTAAAGATGAGTGTTCATCAACGATGTAACGTTTTTTTTTAGTAGTAAAACAAGTGAATCAAAATGGCGTCCCGTTTAAAACGGCATATGTGCTAGCATATGCGCATGCACATTCACACACGCACACACACACACATACACACACACACATGCACACACACACACATTGCGGGCATGGTTGAGTGTTAAAGGAGGTTGCAACGAGATCACAAGCTTTCAGATTCAGCCCTTCCGTGCGGTGGCGTCTTTATTAAATATCTTCTGCTATTACCTCGAGCCGACTCATGATTCAGACTCCGTGAATGAATTTGGTAAAGGGACACGTATGTATGTATGAATTTATGAATATATGTATGTTTGTATGTATGTATGTATGTATGTATGTATGTATGTATGTAGCATTCTGTATATCATACTCAGCGCAGATTTACTACACAGGGATCTTGTCTCACTTTGCTCTGTGGTCACATCGACACCTGACGTGTGTTAAACGATACACTTGTCCAGGCAACGTCGATCTGATACAGAGAATGAGAATGAGAGAAAATGAGAATGTGCCGCACGAACATTTGATTGCTATAAACAAATCATTTGTACAGGGCATTCGGCAAAAACCAGAGCACTCATACGTCAACTTCGACGTGAGAGCTATTATTATTATCATTATAATAATAATAATAATAATAATAATAATAATAATAATAATAATAATAATAATAATTATTATTATTATTATTATTATTATTATTATTATTGTTGTTATCATCATCATCATCATCATCATCATCATCATCATCATCGTCATCATTCTTCAGTAGTTTTA
>NC_068988.1:6403165-6404567 GCF_001194135.2 Octopus bimaculoides
TCGGTTAGAATTCTAAACGAAACTGTCCGACGAACGGGAACGGGAAAATCTGTGTAAAAGTCTTCGTGATATTTTTGCTGATTTTTAATAAAGTGTATATATATATATATATATAGATATATATATATAAAGATAGATAGATATATAGATAGATAGACACACACAAACACACGCGTGCACGCATGACAGGTTTCTTTCAGTTTGCGTCTACCAAATCCACTCACAAAGTTTTGGTCTGCCCGAGGTTATAGCAGAAGACACCTGCCTATGGGGTCACGCAGACAGATTGAGCCCGGAACCATGTAGTTGGGAAGCAAACTAACCACACAGCCAGGTCTGTGCTTGTTGTTGTTTGATATTGTTTTTGTCATTGTCGATAATGGAAAATGCCTGAAAACAAATCTGTAAAAAATTGCGAGTCCGCCACTCGATCGTAATTCCAAATACATCCATGTCATTAAGATTATCTTTTGATGTGGAATCAGCCTCCAAGAACACAAGAGATCTAGAATCAGAACCAATACTAAACTATCATAGAATTCAAAGAGAATACAGACGATAAATACCAAAGAACAACATATCAAAAACAAAAATTAAATACATAAGATACATCAGAAAGATTTTCTTATTGCGTATACGTGTGAGTATGTGTGGATTTTTTTTATCTCCACTTAAAGCGGAAAATCTCTTAAGTCTTTGGAAATGGATTTGTATAAAAGAAGCGGGTATGTTTCTAGGATAACTAAATTCTTAGACTTTCTTATTGAGGTGCAGCTGTGTGTTGTTGGTAATCGCTATGGCATGTTCAGTGAAGTTTGAAATATGTAGGAGAAAAATAAATAAAATGGCGGAATGTACGCGATAAAGGCGATATAGGCGCTCTAGCATGTTTTTCAATGAGCGATATTACATTGATATGAAATGAGTAGAAATGGGCGAGAGAGAAAGAGTGAGAGTCAATGAGACATGGAGAGAGAGAGAGTAAGAGTTCGAGTCAGTGAAAGAAACATAGAATCAATGAGAGAGAGAGAGAGAGAGAGAGAGAGAGAGAGAGAGAGAGAGAGAGAGAGAGAGAGAGCTATGGATACATTGATAGATAAGTATTGAGAGTAAGCGAGCGAGCGAGAGAGAGGGTGAAAGAGAGAGGGAGAGGAAGAGGGTGAAAGAGAGAGGGAGAGGAAGAGGGAGAGGGGGGAATCATGAAAAAGAAATTTGATTTCAGTAAAATCTATCAATGAATAGATATATTGCACACACGCACTCATACACGTGTGTGTGTTCATTTGTGTAAGAGAGAGATTGTGTGTATACGTGTGTGTATAAATGTGTGTATATATATATATATGTGTGTGTGTGCGTGTATGCATGTATACATACATGTGTGTATATGCATATATATATA
>NC_068988.1:6405182-6405895 GCF_001194135.2 Octopus bimaculoides
GATAGGACCTGCTGATGGGACTGTACTGATAGGACCTGCTGATGGGACTGTACTGATAGGACCTGCTGATGGGACTGTACTGATAGGTTTCTATATTGTGTCTATCTATAAGCTTTTCACTTTTTTTACTATGATTTTATATTTTTATATTTTTTGATATTTCTAATTATTTTTATGTTTTTTACATACTTATAGGGTTAATGTTTTTGTATTTTTTCCACACATATTTCTCTGTTTTCTCCCCTCCACCCTGTTTTGGTCAGGCAGAGGCAATAGTAGAAGACACTTGTCCAAGGCACCGGACTGAACACGGAACTATGTTTTTGGTAAGCAAGCTATTTACCACACAGCAACATCCTGCGCCTTTAAGTACATATAAATGTGTATATATATGTATATATATACATACATACATACACATATATATATATATATGTATGTATGTATGTATAGATACACACACACACACACACACACACACACACACACATATATATGTGTGTATATATATGTATATATTAATAGTTACCGCCAAGCCAACATGGGAGTCCATGCCGTTGATTAGCTCCAAGAGGCCATCGCCTCTAGCTAGCTGGTGGTGGTGGTGGTGGTGGTAGTAGTAGTAGTAGTAGTAGTAGTAGTAGTAGTAGTAGTAATAGTAGTGGTGGTGGTGGTGGTAGTGGTGGTGTTGGTGGTGGTAGTGGTGGTGTTGG
>NC_068988.1:6415052-6416013 GCF_001194135.2 Octopus bimaculoides
TATATATATATATGTATGTATGTATGTATGTATGTATGTATACAGAGAGAGGGAGAGTGTGTACCTTGAAAAATAGGGGGAAGAAGACTGTATGTATGTATGTATGTATGTATGTATGTATGTCGGCTGTGATGAGAATCCAACAAGCCTCGAAAATCGATGAAGGATGTTCCTCATCTTCTCATTCTACAAGGAAATAGTGAAATTAACCCCGTTTATATATCTTCTACAATACGTGTGTGTGTGTTTGTGTATACATATACGTATATACATATACACAGAACGAGAGAGGAAGAGAGCGAGAGGGGGAGAGTGAGAGAGAGCTCTACAATTTCCGACGATTAAGATAGAATTAGCATGTTATATATCGGTTTTAGCCGAATAATCAGAGCAGTAAGCCAATAGCTTCCTCTTCAAAGTTTTCTTTCCTCTTGTATATATCTTTCTGGCCATTATACATACATACTTACACACACACGCACACATATATGTATATGTATGTATGTATGTATGTATGTATGTATGTACGTGCGTATGTATGTATGTATGTATGTATGTATGCATGTATGTACATAAATACATATATATCGATAAAAAAAGCTACATATTTCGAGCAACTGACCACTATTATTTGTTTATTTATATAATTATTCCATTCATCTATTTCTATTTTATTTTTGTATCTGTAGTTTCTTTTTATTTTCTGTTTTTTTTTTTAGTTACTATCATATTTTTTTCTTTTGCTTTTTTCTCTCTTTTTCCTTTCTTGTTTTGTTTTGTTTCTTCGCTTCTGAATGGAGAAATATTCTTATCTCCCTTGCGTGTCCAAAGCCATATGTTTCTATGACATATGACATTTCAAGCTATTTATTACCGAAATATATCGGTCTTTTTTATTTATTACCTTTGGAAATACACACACACACACACACACACACACACACACACACACACACACACA
>NC_068988.1:6416182-6421809 GCF_001194135.2 Octopus bimaculoides
ACATATATATATATATACATATATAGAGGCATGCATACATATATATTGTTTTCCGTACATACAAATATACATACATACATACATTGATACACACATACACAATACATATATGCACACATACATACATACATACATACATACATACATACATACATACATACAGCCATACATACATACATACATACATACGCACATACATGCATGTATACACACATATATACATAAATATATGGGCTGACATTAATATATTAATCTTCGCTACTACAGCTGCTGGTTTTGTGTTTCAGTGACTGTAGCAACAGTACTATTATTAGTGGTAGTAGCATTTGTAGTATTGGTGCTAGTTTTAGTGGTTGTAGTGGTAGTATTGATGGTGGCGGTGGTGAGGGTGATGGTTGTGATTTTGTTTGTGATGTTGTTTTAAGAACTGGCGATGGTGTTATCTTCGCCGTCTCCGACCCATTGGTTGTGGAGTGATGGTGGCTAATAAAAAAAGATTTGTAATCCTCTCTTGAAAATGATCATAAGGATTAAAGGAGATTATCTCTGACTGACCGGACTGTCGCCGTTTCGTTGAAACATTACATGAGGGTCACATGTTAGATATATAGAAATTAAGCTCTAAAATATAAAGAGAGAAAAAAATAAAAATGGCGACTGATGTGACGTCGTATGAAGCAATATAAATTATGATGTCAATAATAATAATAATAATAATAATAATAATAATAATAATAATAATAATGATGATAGCGGTTCTGTGGCATTTTTACATACCGTGCTACGTTGTTTTCTTCTGCTCTAATGCTGTGTTCGTATCCAATAAGTCCTCTTTCCCCTCTTTTTCTTGGTACATACAGTCTGTCTGTGTCACTTTTTGGGTGGAGTGACCCATATCTAGTTAGCAACTTCTTTCTCTTTCTGTCTAAGCTGTTTAGTACGTCTACTGTCCATGCGATTACCCTTGCTCCATATCTAAGGAGTGAAACCGCACAGGTGTTGATAGCACAGGTGTTGATAGCACAGGTGTTGATAGCACAGGTGTTGATAGCACAGGTGTTGATAACTTCGATCTTATTCCGTCCGTTTAATTTCGACTTAAGGATCACTCCCAGTCTGAGTAATTACTCCACCTTAAATTTTGCTGTCATTTCTTTCTCCATTAACTTCTCCATTTCCAAAATCCCCAAGTACATATAGCCCGTCTCTTCTATCTGCTTCATAACCTCCCCCGACGGTATCGTTAGTTCGTCCTTACATTTGATTTTGCCTCTCTTCAATACTAACATGCCACACTTTCTCAGTCCGAACTCCATTCTGATATCAGCACTGAAGGTATACACCTCCGTCCTCCAGTTTGCCATACTTTTTCCAAGCAATCTCTCAACATTCGATGCAATCCCAAACAGGTTCATACACTCCATAATCCAAGAATGTGGGATCATATCATACGCCTTACGGTAATCGATCCATGACATGGTTAAGTTACTTTTCCTCCTCTTGCAGTCTCTGAGTACATTTTTATCTATCAGGAGTTGATCCTTGGCACCTCTGCACTTATGCTTGCAACCCTTCTGCTCATGTGGCAGGTCTCAAACCACTCTGGTATTACTTGGTCGGCATTTAACAAGGTGTTGAGTTGCGCAGCTATTGGTGCATGACATTCAAAGGACAACGGTCAAGCAGTAATAGATGACGGAAGCGATGTACGCATTCGCCACCTCCACCCGACCTTCCAGGGGCAGCTTCCTCTCTGCTTATTTCCGGGTGGGACTAGCAACCTCGTCGCCTCTCCCAGTATTTTTTCATTTGGAGGTCCGGATCAAGTCAGACCTCCAACAATTTAACTGGTCCTTAAGTCCAGCACTCTTTGACGGTCTCGGATGACTTGGGCCTGCCTCTCTAGATGCCGAGCTGCAGGCTCACCGACTTCTAGTCGACCTTTGCTCATGTCACCGACACTATTTTGGTGACGTCGTTCACATTGGCTGACACGAGCCTTCCGCTCCCTAGCTCACATGATAAGCCCTCAAATCAACGAACTTCTTTAGTAATAGCTCGAGAACCAGAACGTACAGCTGGGGCGAGAGTGGGCATCCTTGACGGACCGAATGTTCTATGGTAAACAGTTCCGATAGATGAACCTTTACTTTGAACACCGAAAAGATGTCACCATACACCGCAGCGATTCAAGCGTTGAAAACGGGTCCGAAACGGAAGAATATGGCAACATCATAAACAACCATAGATATTTTTGATGCTGTATCACTTAAAAGAGTCACAGAGAATAATTGCTCGGTCAGCCATCAGTAGAATCAGTGGAACGTTGCACAGAAGGCATCACGGTTTTTGTTCCGATTCTTCGAACTCTAAGTCCAAATTCTGCCGAGGTCAACTTCGTCTTTCATCATTTCGGTTCAATAAAAATGTACGAATCCTAGGTAGAACATTGGCGGGACAGTAAAGGATGTCAAACTAGATGCCTTACGATATTTGTTCCGAATCTTTTTGCTTAAAACCCACCTTGGTCTATTTGGGTAATAGACTTAACTTGTCGTCCATATATGTATGTATGTATATATGTATGTATGTATGTATGTATGTATGTATGTATGTATGTATGTATGTATGTATGTATGTATGTATATATATATATATACATGTATGTATAAATATATATATAAATATATGTGTATACAGGTAGATATATAGATAGATACATACATACATACATACATACATGCATACATACATATATATGAGTTCCATTGGAAGACTTGAAAATAATAAAATTTCCAATATTTTGTCACTGTTGGAAAAGAAGACAATAATACACAGCAATAATAACAAGAAGAATAACAATAACGGTAGAGAAAAGAAGGCGGTAACAACAGAACATAAGCATTTGGTATACATACACCCATACATAAATACATATATACACATGTGAAGTATAATATATATATATAGGAAGAGAGAGATAGATAGATTGATAGATGTACGTATGTATGAATGTATGTATACATGTATGCATGTATGCATATCTGTATGTGTATGTTTGTGTATGGCATTTGTTGTCCGTTTTCATCACCATATGTGTTCACAATAGAAAGCGAAAACGTGTGATGTGTCTGGCCTGTCTCGTGCCTGGTGCTGTCTTTAGGCCAGCGAGTCAAAGTAAATAAAATCTTTTATATCCGCCTCTCCTCTTCTTCGTCTTAGAAAGACGTTTATGACAATACGTTTGTCAGCTTACAAAAGCCCATCTAATGAACGAAATGCACTCACAACATACATACCTACCTTCATTCATTTATACATACATACGTACGTACGTACGTGAATGCTTACGTACGTATAAACACATACTTACATATATACATATCTATGACCTACATATGTATATAAACAGATATATGTATTGTAACTATTTATCTGTTTATCTATCTATATACATACATCCATACGCACGCACACATATATTACACATTCGTATGTACTTATATATATAAATACTTACATAGATAGAAGCATAAATGTATATGTATGCATACATTTATGTATATATACATGTATATATTTATATGTATGCATATATATATATATATATGTATATATGTATATATACATATATATATATATAGATATGTATGTTTATATATGTATATATATACATATATATACATATATATGTTTATATATGTATATATATAAAGTATATGTATGTATATACAGACGAGAGTCTGTGTGAGCATGTATGTGTACGCATGACTGTGTGTGTGTGTGTGTGTGTGTGTGTGTGTGTGTGTGTGTGTGTGTGTGTGTGTGTGTATGTGTGTGTGTGTGTGTGATGGGCTCGTTAATTCTGAGAGTGTCGCCAGATCAATAAAATTTCAATGTTACTTTACTCGAAGTGCGCGAAAGATAAATGAAATGGAAATAGAAGTGAAATTAGAAAATAAAATAGAATAAAATAAAATAAGAATGAAATAAACCAAAAATAGAAATAAATAACAAATATTAACAACCGGGAAGAAACAGACACAAACAACTAACAACAACAACAACAACAACAACAACAACAACAACAACAACAACAGCAAACCGTACAAACAAATAAATTCTCAGAAAAAAAATATGATGAAATGAAGAAAATCGAAAAAAAAAAAACAATTATATTTAACATGATATAAAAAAGAAGACAAATTATAAAAGAATGCTAGAAGTTTCATAGTAAGGAATTGAAGTGTGTGATTGCTTGCGCTCTATTTAAATGAAACTAGACAATTTCTTTCAAATTTGGTTTTCCCTTCTCACGCCCTCCCTTCTATATTCTTTAGGTTTATTTCCCTTGATGCTTTTGTCAATTTTCTTTCTAATTTTCTACTAACCGGAATTCCGGCAACAGCTCTCATTCAGTTAGCTTACAGTCATTCTAGTTTCGCTTTCGCTTTCGCTTACGTACATATGTGTGCATGTATAAATACGAGTACGTACGTATAAATGCTCGTGTGGTGTTCATATAAACATACGTACATACATATATACACACGTATATATACAAAATTATATGTATATATATGTATAAATAATTGTGTGTGTATATATATATGTGTGTATCTTAATGTGTACATTTATATTATGTATGTTTGTATATATGTATAAATGTTTCTATATATGTTTGTGTGTATATGTATGAATACATTTACACTGTTATGTACGTGATTTTTATTTTCTTTATTTATATTTTTTGGTCATTCGTTTATTTCCAAATCATCTTACTCGTCTTTTGTCATTATTCTCTTGCCACCGAATTCTTCAAACAAACTCTTATATTTACCAGAAGCATCCTTAATCAAAGGCCAAACTCACTGGTAAAAAGAATATTGAAGGTGTAAAAGAGACAAGTAAGCAGATGTTATGAATGGATGTAGAAGCTTAGCGAGTAAGACTTCATATCATATATACATTTGATTGTGAATGCAATGGGGAAAAATACATTCATGCATACACATGTATATATATACATACACAGACACACACACACATACACACACACACACACACACACACACACACACACACACACACACACACACACACACACACACACACACACACACACACATATATATATATGGAGAGAGTGCGTAAGAGACAAGCAGAGAATGAAAGCAATAAGCTGAAAGAAATAGAAAAGGAAAAAGAAAAAAGGAAAAGTGTTGTGTGAAACAGAAAAATTAATGACAGAAACAGAGACATGTTAAAGGAAAAAGTAGAATGTTGTTTTGCTTGTTAGGCTAGCAATAAATCTGAGGCATTGCTTGTCAATGAGAAAACAATACTTTGAAGAAGTGCTTTTTGGTCGAAATGAAAAGATGTCGACTGTCAGCTTTGATAAAGAAATCTCACCTTAGAGCAGAACATCGTTAACCGTAGAGTTCTGTGTTCGTTATAGAATAGATAATTGTGTTTCGCACAAGAGCTACTTGATTCTTTAAAGCATCCTGGCATCTCAACACAAGCGCTAACACGAGAATTATATATTATACCCAGTCGGTTTAGAGAAAGAGCAGATACATAAATTGTATCTCGCTTGCTTCTTTTCTTTATGTACGTATATATAT
>NC_068988.1:6422117-6423144 GCF_001194135.2 Octopus bimaculoides
ATATATATATATAAACACATACGTACATACTTACACACACACACACACACACACACACATACACAGACACGCACACACGCACGCCCACACACACACACGCACACATCTGTCTACGTTTCTAGTCAATTGTGTATACGTGTATGTCTGTGTGCGCAACCATATTATTTTTCCTCATCCGCAGTATGTTTCATACATATATATGCGTGTGTGTATGTGCTTGTATGTTTGTACATTTATGTACGTGAATATATATATATATATATGTATATATATATATATATACAAAGACACACACACATACACACACACACACATATTGACAGAGTCAACTAGTGCCTTGCACAAGATGCCTTACAGTGTTCAGTTTCTTTACGTTCAAGGTTCAAATTCAGCCATTGTCAAATATAAATATATTTTACACCTTTCAGGTTTTTATAAGATGAAAAAGCAGACAAATAATTTGATCCATATAATCTAGTGACCCTACTGACCTAATATTTGTGGCCTTGTGTCTAATTAAGCAGTATTTTTTCTGTTTTTATTCTTTTGATATTTTTTCTGAGTTCAATCCCGCCGATGTCGACTTTACCTTTTATGTTTTCGGAGTCGAAATCGATTAATGAAATCAATGGAATCGATTTGCCCTCTTCTCTTAAAATTTGAGGTCTTAAGCCTGTAATACAAAGGTACATCATTGGCGGCATGTTGGCAGAAACGTTAGCATGCCGAACAAAATGCTAGGCGGCGTTGCGTCAGTTTCAATTACGATCTGAGTTCAATCTCCGCCGATGTCGATTTTGCTTTCTATCCTTTCTGAGTTGATAAGATAATTACTGATTGAAGATTTCGGCCAATGAAATCGATTAGAACCTTCTCTTAAAATTTCAGGTCTTAAACCTCAAACAGAAAGAAATTTTATTGGCGGCGCGCTGGCAGAATCGTTAGCATGCTGGACAAAATGCTTAGCGGCATTTCGTCAACTTTTACCTTTTCCGAAGTCGACTTTGCCATCCGTCTTACGAGATCG
>NC_068988.1:6423619-6424279 GCF_001194135.2 Octopus bimaculoides
TATACCGCCAGCATTGCCCAAACGACCTGAATATTAGTTTCAAGGTTCATCCAAGGCTGGGACCACGATCCATACGTCCCCTGCTCAATTCAGGATCACAAGATATAGGTACACTGCGACATAATTTCTTTTCCTCAACAGGCCCTGCCCTGTTTAACATTGTCCCAAAACGGATCAAGGAGGAAAAGGATCCCATCACCTTGAAACGGAGTCTCGACAGATTTCTTCAAGGAATACCAGATAAGTCCCCCCCCCCACCATACCTGGAGACAACTCACTCAACAAGAACTCACTACTTGAATTGACCAAGATACCACAAAACTGACTTTAAAAGGATTTAGATCATCTTATCAGGTGGTGTTATTAAGTTAGACATGGCTTGGACCAATTTTTGGTCGAAACATATCTAAGTTTATCGTTTCCCGGATCGATAAATTATGCACCAGCGAAACACTAGGATCGATATAATCGATTAGTTTCTTCCCCAAATTTTCAAGGCGTTGTGCCTTTAGTAGAAAGAATTACAGAATCGTTAGCACTTAGTAACATTTCATCCGTCTTCGTGTTCTGAGTTCAAATTCCGTGAGTGTGTGCGTGTTTGAGTTTGTTATCTGTGTGTGTGTGTGTGTGTGTGTGTGTGTGTGTGTGTGTGTGTGTGTG
>NC_068988.1:6428290-6429625 GCF_001194135.2 Octopus bimaculoides
ATATTTTATGTATATATATATATATATATATATATATATATGTATATATATACATACATACGTATGTATATATATGCTTGCGTGTGTCTGTATGTGTTTGTGTGTGCGTTTATGCTTGTGTGTGTGTATATATGTGCGTATGTATGTATGTATGTATGCATGTATGTATGTATGTATGTATGTATGTATGTAAGCATGTATGTATAATTTGTGGAGGAATACGCAGTGTAATATTCCTATTTTCTTTAAAATGTGCCAAGAATTACTCTTCGGTGTATCGTTTTGCAAACTGGCAAGGAAAAAAATGAAAAACAGGAATACGATATATTTTTATTAAATAAGGATGTACTCATTTCTATATAGAATATTATACACACACTCACACACACACTCCTTGTCTCTCTATCTCTGTCTCTGTCGCTATTTCTCTCTCTCTCTCTCTCTCTAACTCTTTCTCTCTCCCACATGCATATCTGCGTTGCTGAATGAAGTATTTTTACATGCACTCACATACGTACCTATGTCCACATACACACGTACGCAAATAAACAAAGACTGAATTTTATGAAATACTTCTTTGAAAGACGTAACAGCTGTTTCGAACCCACACCGTACAGGTATGATGATCGCCTGACCGATTCTTATCTTATCTTCCCACTTATGTCCTTTGCCGCTTAGCGAGTCAACGCTATCGCTTGACTGCAGGATCAACACAGCGGCTCAAAAACCAGCTGTAAACCACCTTGAAGAGAAAGCGTATAAATTTTTCTAAGACATGACAATCAGGCGCTTATTTTATTGAGTTATTGTTGGCGAGAGTCGTTGCTTGGCTTCGTGGTTATGTTATTCAGCTTTCGATCGTAAGGTCATGAGTTCAGTTCCTCACAGTGCATTATTTCTCGTTGCTCCACTCCACTCAGCTGGCAAAAACGAGTATTTGTTACCCTGAATCTCCCAGAGACCTCCGTTAAGGAGACGCGTGTCTGTGGAGTGTTCAACCACTTGCACGTTAATTTCACGTATAGGCTATTCCGTTAATCGGATCAACTGGAACGCACATCCCTCGTAATCGATAGAATGCGATTACACCAAAAATACTATTTCATCGTTAATTTTCAATGTTTCCTAAAATCCAGAAATACAGTCGTGGAGAAAAGTTTGGAACAGAGGTCTGTAAGATTAGAATTTTTATATTAAATGCCCAACCACATGGTTCCAGGTTCAGTCTCACTCCAAGTGTCTTCTACAATAGCCTCGGGCCGACTAAAGCCTTGTGAGTGGATCTGGTAGACGGAAACTGAAAGAAGCCCGTCGTATATATATATATATATATAT
>NC_068988.1:6437734-6438454 GCF_001194135.2 Octopus bimaculoides
ATGATGATGAGGATGATGACCATGATGATGATGATGATGACGATGATGACGATGATGATGATGATGACCATGATGACCATGATGATGATGATGACGATGATTATGATGATGATGATAATATTGCTGTTGCTGCTGCTACCACTACTACTACTACCACTACTACTATTACTACTGCTACTGCTGCCCCTACCCCCACTACTACTACTACTACTACTACTACTACTATTACTCCTCCTCACTGCTACTACTACTACTACTACTACTACTACTACTACTACTACTACTACTACTCCTCACTGCTGCTACTACTACTACTACTACTACCACCACCACCACCACCATAACCACCACCACACTACTACTACTGCTGCTACCAGCAGACTATTACTACGGCGGCTGTTGCTGCTGCTGCTACTACAATTACTACTACAACTAATGTAGCTACTACTACTACTACTACTGTCACTGTAGAAGTTTCATATCCTCCACTCCTTGTCTTTCCTCTTTCTCTTCCCTCTATTCCCCACCTCCCCTTCTCTTTCCTTCTCCTCTTTCTACACCTTATTGTCCCTCTCTTTTCATCACCATACTCACTCTCTCTCTCTCTCTCTTTCTCTCTCTTTTTCTCTCTCTCTTTCTCTCTCTCTCTCCTCTGCTACTCCTCCTCTCCGCCGTCCCTATCCTTCCCCCTCTACTTCTCAACTTCGCCCCCCCCAAATC
>NC_068988.1:6439051-6441103 GCF_001194135.2 Octopus bimaculoides
ATTGCGAATCGAAACACACAGGTGCAGCCATTTCTCTATGCATATATTAACGGAAATAAACGGCGCACCTGCAGACGTGAATGTGTGCTTATGGATGTGTGTGTGTGTGTGTGTATGTGTGTGTGTGTGTGTGTGTGTGTGTGTATGTGTGTGTGTCTGTGTGTGGGGTTATACATATATACATACATAGGTATAAATATGTTCATATACACATAAAGACTCACACGCACACATACACACACATATATGTGGAGAATGCAGAGAGATACAGGATAAATAGATAGATAGATAGATAGATAGATAGATAGACAGAGAGAGAGAGAGAAAGAGAGAAATGTGTGCGCTTATAAGCAAGGTTGTATATGCGAATCTATCTATCTATCTATCTATCTATCTAACCGCCTGTCTGTCTCTTTTTCTCTTTGTCTTTCCGTGTATATATATACACATGCGTATAGATAAAGAGAGAGAGAGAGAGAGAAAGCGAGAGTGCAAGAGTGCCAGAGAAACATGCATACATACACAGTATATACGTGTATACACTATATACTTTAATAGAATTATACACCCATAAATATATTCGTAAGTATATCTCTAAGCATAGAAGTATGAATATACTTAGCATTACAAAAATGTATTCTCTCGGACGCCGTAAAAATTTTATATATATATATAATAATAATAATTATTATTATTATTATTACGGCACTCCGTCGGTTACGACGTCGAGGTTTCCAGTTGATCTAATCAACGGAACATGTGTGTGTATGTAAATGTTTTATACTCTCGTTACTTCCGTGTCGACCGATACAATAAAATCTACGCTTCCCCGATGACGCCGTAACATGATATAATGTGGGGAAAAACTTCGATCAGTTGAGACCATCCACGTAACCAGAAGGTAAAAACTTCCTTCAATATTATTTGAGATCTAAAAGCAACAAGCAAGGCACTTTATTATAAGAAACTCACTCTCCGACTAAACTGATTGATGGAGGAGGAAGGAATAGTATTTAGAGTGGGGGCATGTGTGAAGGATAAGTTATCCGGCTGGCCATTGGGTTCGGCTTGTTAAGTCGGTTGATTGATTGGCTGCAACTGGTGGGCCCAAGTGAACACTCTGTAGCTGTTCTACCATCTGACCATCAACTGGACGGGGGGTACTTTAAGGATCCGCATTGATGGGTTTATGCGTCATTTCGGGACTTTTACCGTAATCTCATTTATTTGTTAATCTAATATTATATTTATTTCTGTATTTATTTATTGTCGTGAGTGAGAGCATATTTGAAAGACATCAGCCAAACACGTGTGTATGAGCATACACGAATGCATGTGCGTACGTAGAAGACTGATTTAGTTTATATACACACATATTCAACAATAAGCGAAACAACTGTGATTGATTAATCCTGTACAGGGGGTAGGAGGGAGTGTTGAGGAATAAGTCAGTGAATGAGGTATTTAAAAAAACATGTACCTGTATCTGCATGTGTGTGTGTGTGTGTGTGTGTGTGTGTGTGTGCCAGTGAGTCTCTAGGTGTTAGCTTATGTGTGCATGAGGAACATATAGGTAAGGCTGGTGTTGTGAGAGTGCTACTGTATGTACGGATGTATGTATATGTATGTTTGAGTGTATGCATGTACGTATGGATGTATGGATGTATGAATGTATATATTATGTATGTATGCATGCATCTATGTATGTATGTATGAAGGTATGTAATGCACGCATGCATGTATGTATGCATGCAAACATGTACGTATGTATGAATGTATGTATCCATGTATGTATTATGCATGCATGTATGTATGTATATTACGTACATCGGCTTCAAATTTTGTGGCACAAGGCCAGCAATTTAGGGAAAGGGAGAGTCGATTAAATCGATTCCAGTACGCAACTGGTACTTAATTTATCGACCCTGAAATGATGAAAAGCAAAGTCGACCTCGGCCGAATTTGAACTCAGAACATAAAGACGAACGAAATGACGCTCAGAAATTTCTGCCAGCTCGCATTATGTGTACATACATACATACATACATATAT
>NC_068988.1:6441887-6443169 GCF_001194135.2 Octopus bimaculoides
TATATATATATATACAAATACATTTATATATATATACATATATACAAATACAGTTATATATGCATGTATATATATACAAGCATACGTATATGTATGTATGTATGTATGCATGTATGTGCTTGCGTATATGCACGAGTATGTGTGGGTGTCTGCGTGTGCACGCGTTTAGTGTCTATTTCGGTAAAGCTGCGCGAGTGTCCGTTCGTATGGTTTGTGCATTGTAAAGCAGCATTACACAATTACCTCCCTTCCCTTGGACTTAATTAGCAGACATTCTTTATGCTTATATTACTACTAGTGTAGAGCTTCGATGTATGTATGTATGCGTGTATGTATGTATGTATGCATGTATGTATGTTTGTATGTATGTACACACACGTACACACCCACATGCAAACACACGCACATACAGATAAAAACACAAATACGAACGCACAAACACACAAACATAAATATGCAGAATACATACATACAAACGTACACACATACATATATACATACGAACACATACACACACATACATGCATGCAAACACATACATACATACATACATACTTCTGTATGCGCACAAGCATTAACCCACGCACATGCGCAGAAGCATATGAAAAGAACGCAGCTCGGATAACGGACGGAGTCAACAACCATTCAAAATGTTGCCAGATGAAACGGAATTTCTATGAAAAATATATAAATGAGTGGAAATTGAACCGGTGAGTGTGTTTAATAGTAAGGCACTAAAAGAGAATGCCTCTCCCCAGACACAACAATATATATATATGTTTATATATTAGTTTAAACAAACCTTATTCAGGGACCTTTTGAGCGGGATGGGCTACTCGACCTGAAGAAAATACTGACTGGGCCCCACCTGTGAGGTCATACGCTGTTTATTTTGATACAAGATCACCATATCACGCACATATGGTTGTGATGCATGTGCCTGGTATACCCTTATCAGACGGGTAGTCATGATGGGTATATTGGGCTTCGTATATTTTACCCCAGTGTCACTTTGATGACATGCACTGTTCTCTCACTCAATAATAATAATAATCTGATTGGAAGTGTTATCATGTACATTGTTTTGTCTTGGTATAAAAGATGGGCTACAGGAAATATTCTGCTCAATACCAAAGATTTGCTTGTCAGTTGCTTGACCTTAACCAGTTGAGCATGTCCCTTGGTGGCTGACGATATGTGCATCTCTAATCACGAGCAGAAGTAGTGGGAGAGCATCATAGCCATGTGTTGAGAGGAATTCTTTGGGGTTTGAATAATTCAC
>NC_068988.1:6443421-6445118 GCF_001194135.2 Octopus bimaculoides
TACCCTTATCAGACGGGTAGTCATGATGGGTATAATGGGCTTCGTATATTTTACCCCAGTGTCACTTTGATGGGATTTTCTGCTCTCTCTCTCCTTCTCTGTCTCTCTCAATAATAATAATAATAATAATAATAATAATAATAATAATAATAATAATAATAATAATAATAATAATAACGTAATATATATAAAATATCAAATGTTTTGCTGCATTCCTTTTGGTCCACCCTGTATGTATATATTTATATTGTTGTATTTGGGGACGGTCATTTTTATTTGCCAAATAAACACACGCACTATATATTTTTTCTTCATCAATCGTTTATTACTGCTCTTATTTTAATTCATGTCCATTGTCCGGAAATCTTTCGTCACACATCTGTGACCTCTTCAGCGGCACATTACGTTTTCGTGTGCGTTCTTGCTTCACTTACTTCATTCTATTCTTCTACGATGTTCTTCTATAGATATAAAGACAGACAGACAGACAGCTAGATAGATAGATAGATAGATAGATAGATAGATAGATAGATAGATAGATAGATAGATAGATAGATACATTTCTTTTATTAGCCACACATGGCTCAACAAAGATGGGACAAATACAATGTAGAGCTTTTCTTTTGGGGAGGGGGAAGGGAAAAAAAGTTAAAAAAAAAGTAGTGGGGTGTCGATCAAAAGGGATCGTAGGAAGGAAAAATGTGGGGAGTTCGATCAAAAGGGATCGAAAAAAAAAAAGCGATTAATAGGGATTATTTATGTATCACAGTAATGTTCTCGTGTAAAAAAGGGGAGGACAGTTTAGGTTTAGCCGTGGAAAGTAAAGCCTACGGAAAAGACCACGGTAACCTTGGTCAATATTGTCATTGCAGAAACTATAACAGTAAGTGACTCTCTTTCGCTTTTTTTGTTTTTTTTTCTGGATTTTTTTTACTCAGACACGCATACATGTATGTGTGTGTATACGTGTATATAAGTATGCATAAGTAGACACAAACACACACATATGCGTATATATATGTTTATATTTGTGTATAATGCATGCATATGTATGTATGTATATTTATATATATTCATGATATATATATTCGTATATATGCATAGAAGACCCTTATAGCAACTCTTCTGGTGGTGGTGGTGGTGGTGGCGGTGGTAGCAGCAGCAGGAACCCCAGCCCCCAGGTCCAACAGCAGCAGCAGCAGCAGTAGATTCTGTCACTCAGTCGGTGTACTTACCCAGCCAGGCAGAATTTGACTGACTGTGAATGGAAACAACAGCGACAACAGGGAACCGCGAAAGCCATAGTCTCGGCTCGGCTTTCCGGGAATCCCCTAAACCCCCGACCCTACCCTTCTCATCTCTCCCTCTCCTTCTCCTTCTCCTCTTCCTTTTCCTCCTTCCCTTCCTCATTCGCTCTGTACTTACTACCCCTTTTCTCTTTATTCGCTGGTTTTCTCCGTCCGCTGCAGCAACAGCGAAAAACACCCGACTCAGGGTGGGTATTCGAACTAATGTGGCCGATCGA
The DNA here is from genome assembly GCF_001194135.2 of Octopus bimaculoides. NCBI lineage: Eukaryota > Metazoa > Mollusca > Cephalopoda > Octopoda > Octopodidae > Octopus > Octopus bimaculoides. The sequence goes on from NC_068988.1 coordinate 6,444,947, forward strand.
CCTGCTAGAAATGACAGCAAATAAGTTTAATCAGCCTTTGAAATTATATGTTGCAAACGTGTTATAATTAAAATAGGTTCCGAAATAACAATAGTTATTTTGGATGATTCAGGCTAAATCGGGATTTAAAGCAAAAAAAAAAAAAAAAAAAAAAAAAAAAAAAAAAAAAAAA
>NC_068988.1:6445499-6446730 GCF_001194135.2 Octopus bimaculoides
TATATATATATGTGTGTGTGTGTCTGTATATGTTTGTGTGTGTCTGTGTTTGTCCCCTCCCTTCCATCGCTCGACAACCGATGCTGGTGTGTTTACGTCCCCGTAAACTAGCGGTTCGGCAAAAAAGAGACCGATAGAATAAATACTAGGCTTACAAATAATAAATCCTGGGGTCGATCTACTCGACTAAAGGCGGTGCTCCAGCATGGCCACAGTCAAATGACTGAAACGAATAAAAGAAGAAAAGAACACCTCTTTTAAGTTCAGAGTTCAAATCCCATCTGGTTATTTTTATGTTTGTCTTGCTTTTTAAATTTCTGATCTCCTGTGATTGGATCAATGTAATCGATTATAGATTATTAAAATGATGGTTCTCTAGCATGGCTGAAGTCCAATGTCTGAAACTAGCAAGACGCGATGTCTTTAGTTCAAGCTGCGTTTGTGTCCAACGTGTCTTTCATTCATCGTATCATGGTCGATAAAGCAATCATATCCGGTAAATTAATTACATAGCTTGATCTAAGTAACTATATAATATACCCTAGTGAAACAGTATTTGCTCTAGTATGGCCGCAGTCCAGTGACTGAAATCTGCAAGACAATAAAGAGCAAATAATAGTGATTTGGTAGTTTAATATACATCTTAAGGCGGCGAGCTGACGGAAATGTTAGCATGCCAGGAGAAATGCTTGGCAGTATTTCGTCTGTCTTCATGCTCTGAGTTCAAATTCCGCCGGTAATTAGGTAAAGGAGTTAGGTACAGTTAGGTAAAGGAGAAATGAAAATTATAAAAATTATAATTGAGTTCTTGAATATTTTTGTTTGTGACCCACCTCTGAAACCTCCTCCATTGGTTAATTATTGCTCTACGGCGCTTCGCAAATGAAAATAAGAAAGATTCTTTATTACACCGCTTACTGTATGTGTGTATGTATGTATATATATGTTGTTGTACTTGGGGATGGTCATATTGCCAGTTTAGCCAATAAAAACACACGCACTGTATATTTGGTGTTAATTTGCTTCAGCTTTATATTACATTAATCTTAATCTTATTTCGGCCAGAGTTCTTTCGTCACGCTTCTGTGACCTCATCAGTGGTCCTTTGTTTCCTTCCTTCTTATGTGTGTCTCAATTAATAAAAGGTGAGACACACATAAGAAGGAAGGAAACAAAGGACCACTGATGAGGTCACAGAAGTGTGACGAAAGAACTCTGGCCGAAATAAGAT
>NC_068988.1:6447313-6447992 GCF_001194135.2 Octopus bimaculoides
GATATTAATTTGTATGGATTCATGTTAGATGTTCTGATCCCTCTCTCTCTCTCACACACACACACTCTTTCTCTCTCACTCAGTCTTTCTCTCTCTTTCTCTCTCACTCTCACTCTTTTTCTCGCTGTCTGTCTGTCTGTCTCTGTCAGTCTGTCTCTGTCAGTCTGTCTCTGTCAGTCTGTCTCTGTCAGTCTGTCTCTGTCAGTTTGTCTCTGTCAGTCTGTCTCTTTGCTTGTGTCTCTGCCTCTCTGTCTCTCTCTTTGTCTCTCTCTTACTCTTTCTCTCTCTCAGTCTCTTTCTCTCATTCTTTCTCACTATTTCTCTCTTTCTCTCACTGTGTCTATCTCCCACTCTCACTCTCTCTATCTTTGCCTTCTCTCTTTGTCTCTTTTTGTCTCTCTCAGTCTCTCTGTCTCCCTCTCATTCTTTCTCACACTTTCTCTCTTTCTCTCACTGTATCTATCTCCCACTCTCACTATCTCTCTTTCTCTCTCTCGCTCTTCCTATTCTTTCTCATTCTTTCTCTCTCTCACTCTTTCTCTCTTTCTCTCACTGTATCTATCTCCCACTCTCCCTCTTCCTCTCTCTCTCGCTCTACGTATCCCCCTTCCCTCTCTCCCCCTCTCCCATCTCCCCCTCCCCCTCTCTCGCTCTGCCTACCCCCTCTTTCTCTCACTCT
>NC_068988.1:6448802-6449267 GCF_001194135.2 Octopus bimaculoides
TACTACTACTACTACTACTACTACTACTACTACTACTACTACTACTACTACTACTACTACAACCGCCGCCACCACCACCACCACCACTACTACTACTACTACTACTACTAATTTACTTGACCGTGTATGGTATTTTGTTGTTCTTTTTTGAAGCTCTAGGGCAACCCCGATATTGAGAACGTCCAATGACTAAGAGCGTTGTGACCGTGACCATCCCGTCTTTTAAACCTGGTACTTATTTTATCGGTCTTTTGGACGGATTGCTAAGTGTACGTAAACAATTCCGATACCGACTCCTTGAGCAAGCCATTTCATTTCACAATGCTGAACATGAATAACAGCCGAGTACTAATACAGATCTCTCTCTCTCTCTCTCTCTCTCTCTCTCTCTCTCTCTCTCTCTCTTTCTTACTATCTACCAAACTATCCCTCTCTCTTTCTCCCTTTCTATCTATCTATCTATCT
>NC_068988.1:6450016-6453839 GCF_001194135.2 Octopus bimaculoides
TATATATATATATATATATATGTATATATATTATGGGTGTGTGTATGTACGTGCGCATGTCTATATATATCTCATATTACGTATCTTATACAGTAATCCTCCGACATAACGCGGTTCACCTATCGCTGTTCACCTATCACGGTGGTGGGGTTGGAAAGTAACACCCGCGATAGTCGAAGGATTACTGTAATACATATACCTATGTGTGTGTGTGTGTGTGTGTCTTTGTGTGTGTGTGTGTGTGTGTGTGTGTGTGTGTGTATGTGTGTATGCAAGTAAATGGAGAGCGAGAGAGAGAGAGAGAGTGTTAATGTGAAAGGAAATAGAGTGAGAATGAGAGCAGGTGAAACTGAATTTTTAGATATAAAAATTGTCAAAACTTTTCACAGTGGCGACACACTTCTAAAAAATAAAAAAAAAATTCATGACGTATTAATGACATTTTGCTCGCAATTAAATCTCGTATCACGTGTCACCAGTCACGTGTATAATTGCACGCCATGTTTTCTACATCTCAAATATACTTCACAGCGTAATTTTATTGAAAACTGATCAGATTTTAACTTAACTTTTGTGACACACCTATTGATAATCAGTGGCACAATAAAGTGCCACGGCACGCAATTTAGAAATTTCTGCTGCAAAGTTTCATTTTAATACTTCTGCAGCTGACGGATGCCAGTCAACACAAGATGTGGACGTGTGTATGACTGTAAAATTGTGTCTTTGTCCATGTGTGTGTGTGTGTATCATATTATATTCTTTTATCTGCTTCAGTTATTTGACTGCAGTTATTTGACCCCAGGACTTATTCTTTGTAAGATTAGCACTTATTTGATCGGTGTTTCTTGCCGAAACGCTATGTAACGGGGGCGTATACGCACCAGTATCGGTTGTCAAGCGGTGTTGCGAGGACAAACACAAACATATGCCTATATATACACACTAGCTCGCACACGCACACACACGGACACACACACACGGACACACACACACACACACACACACACACAGCACACACACATATACGTCGAGCCTGTTTCAGTTTCCGTCTACCAAATCCACTCAGAAGGCTTTGGTCGGCCCGAGGCTATAGTAGAAGACACTTGCCCAAAGTGCCACGCAGTGGGACTGAACCCAGAACCATGTGGGTGGGAAGCAAGCTTCTTACTACACAGCCACTCCCGTCCCTCACCTCTCTCTCTCTCTGTCTCTCTCTCTAGGCAGGCATACAGACAAGGACAGAGAGATCTCAGTGAGATATTTCTTTCAAAGAAAATTATTCAACCAGCGCTAATTGGCTTCAGTTAAACATCTACAACAATTACAATCATCTAGACGTGGATGCAGAAAATATTTCTGGATTTCTAACTTAAACAAATTATCGGTTTCATATTTTAGCACAAGGCCTGCAATTTCGGGAAGGGGTAAGTCGATTACGTCGACCCCAGTGTTCAACTGGTACTTGTTATATCGACCACGAAAGGTTAAAAGGTTAAGTCCACCTCAACGGAAAGTGAACTCAGAACGTGAGGACGGACGAAATGACGCGAAGCATTTCGCGCAGCGTGTTAGGGATGCTGCTAGTTCGCCTTCCTGAGCTTAAATATATCGTAATATTTGTGTGGTAGAAGGCGGCGTGCTGGCAGAAACGTTAGCGCGCCGGGTGGAATACTCAGCGGTATTTCGTTTGTCTTTACGTTCTGAGTTCAAATTCCACCGAGGTCAACTTTGAATTTCAACCTTTCGGGGTAGATAAATTAAGTCCCAGTTACGTACTGGGGTCGATCTAATCCACTGGCCCCTTCCCCCAAAATTTCGGGCCTTGTGCTTAGAGTAGAAACGAATATTTGTGTGGTAGAATGTGGTGAGTGGCAGAATCGTTTGCATACTGGGTAACATGCTTTGCGGTGTTTCGTCTGTCTTCACGTTCTGAGTTCAAATTCCGCCAATGTCGATAAAATAGATTCCAGTTGAGCAATAGGGGTCGTCATCATCATCTAACCCCTCTCCTGAAATTGCTGGCCTTGTGCGAAAATTTGAGATCAGTATTTGAGTATGTATAGGTATGCAATATTTAGAGCCATTTTCTGTTGAAGACACCTTGGATCTCGTACGATCACCAATGTTAAATAAAGCATATAATATGCAATATATATATATATATATATATATATATATATATATATATATATATATATATATATATATAAGTGGAGTTAAACGCAGGTGTTATTCGCTTATTTCGACATATGTTTCGAAGACAATATTGGTATTATTCCAGAAGGAATAAAATGGTGTATAACAATGCAATCAGGAAAAGAAACAAACTAAACACATCAATAGGGCATTTTGATAGAATGTGATGATTGCGTATAAACATGAAGGAAACACTTTGAAGATTGCATTGTTTTGCACCATTCTATTCCTTTTGGAATATGACCAATGCTGTCTTCGAAACATGTGTCGGAAGTAAAAGAATTTCAATAACGCCTGCGTTTAACTCCATTTCTTTATTTATTTATCTATATTATACAAAACATTTCACCTTAACAGGGAGTTTCTACCTTTAAAAATAGATTGTTATATCCTTGTTACTTGTGTGAATTTTCGGTATCCTGGCTACTGTTTATTTATTTTTTCCGTGTTATTTGTAAACACTGAAAAAACACGCATACATTTATATATATATATATATATATATATATACATACTCTCTTTACTCTCTTTTACTTGTTTCAGTCATTTGACTGCGGCCATGCTGGAACACCGCCTTTAGTCGAGCAAATCGACCCCAGGACTTATTCTTTGAAATCCTAGTACTTATTCTATCGGTCTCTTTTGCCGAACCGCTAAATTGTGTGTGTGTGTGTGGGGGGACACAGACACAAATATATACATATATATATATATATACATATAAACGACAGGCTTCCTTCAGTTTCGGCCTACCAAATCTATTCGCAAGGCTTTGATGGGTCCGAGAGTATAGTTGGAGAGACTTGCGTCCAAGATCCCACGCGGTGGGACTGAACCCGGAACCATGTGGTTGGGAAGTAAGTCTCTTACCTCACAGCCACGGCTGCATGTGTATGTATGTATGTATGTATGTATGCATGTACGTAAGTATATAAGCGTGTGTGTATGTATGCATGTATGTACGGTTGTATATCTTATGAAGGCATGTGGCATAGTGGTTACGGGTGTTTAGGTCACGAACGCAATGTCGTAAGTTCAATACCAGGCGTCGCGTTGCGTGCTTAGTCAAGACACTTTACTTCACACCCCTTCAGCCCACTCACCTGGCAGACCCGTGTTGTACTTGTACTTGAAAGGACCAGCCTTGTCACATTCTCTGTCACACTGGATCTCTCTGATAACTACATTAAAGGATGGCGTGTGTGTGGGGTACTCAACCACCTGCAAGTTAATTTCACGTGCAAGCTGTTCCGTTGATCGGATCAACTGGAGCATTCGTCGTCGCTACCGACGGAGTACTAGCGACATCTATACATATGTGTGTATGTACGTGTCTGCGCGTGTGTGCATGTGCGCATGCGCGCATTGAAAGGCTCTACGGATCTGGTTTCCTCTCGATAAGCCATGGCTTGCTTTAACGTTTAAGTCTTCTTCAATGTGTCTGTGTGTCGGAGCTTATCTGTGGAAGTGTAAATGTGTCTGCTGATGTATATCTGCGTGGATGAATGTGTGTGTGTGTGTGTGCGTGGCAAGATTTCAGTGTCTTTTACTCTGTGTGAGTGTGTGAGTGTGTGCGTGTGTGTGTGCTTGTGTGTGTGTGTGCGTGTGTGTGTGCGTGTGTGTG
>NC_068988.1:6457332-6458824 GCF_001194135.2 Octopus bimaculoides
ACAAACTCTCACACACACACACACACACACATATGAGCACACACACATATGAGCACACACACATATGAGCACACACACACATATGAGCACACACACACACACACACACACACACACACATATACGACAGGCTTCTTTCTGTTTCCGTCTACCAAATCCTCACAAGGCATTGGTCGGCCAGAGGCTTTAGTAGAGGGCACTTGCGCAAGGTGCCACGAAGTGGGCCATAAACCGGAACCATGTGGTTGGAAAGCAAGCTTCTTACCATCCAGCCACCCATGCATGTATATCATCATAATTATAATTTCGAAAAGATATTTCCGTGTTTCCTACCCAAAGGAATAGCGAAAAGAGTGACACGTTTTTGCAGTCTGGTAATAAATGAAACACTTTAGTTTAATAATTCTTTCAGGACTGATTAGACGCCATCAGCTGAATTCATTGCCTCCTCACAAACACCACCATCAACATCAGCATCACCACCACTACCACCACTACCATCAGCAACAGCAGCAGCAGCACCACCACCACCACCACCTTTAATGTAAATATTATAAGCGAAACCAGCTGCGTCTTAATTAGGTAGACGGAACTTTGACAAATGAAAAAATATGATTGTTGAATATTTCCTTCTTTCATTCATTCTGTCTTTCTTTCTGTCTTTCTTTCTGTCTCTCTTTCCTTCCTTCTTTCTTCCGTTTATTTTTTCCTTCATTCATTCTTTGTTTCTTTCATTCATTCGTTCTTTCTTTCTTTCATCCATTTATTCTCTCTTTCTTTTTTCGTTCTTTCATCCTTTTTCTCCTTCCTTCCTTTCATTCTTTCTTTCTTTCATTCTTTCTTCCTTTCATTCATTCTTCCTTTCATTCATTCTTTCTTTCTCCCTTTATTTCTCTCTCTCGCTCTTCATTGCTTTCTTTCGTTCATTCTCACTTTCTTTCCTTCCTTCCTTCCACCTTCCTTCCTTCCTTCCTTCCTTCCTTCCTTCCTTCCTTCCTTCCTTCCTCCTACCTTTCAATTCTCATTTCTTCTTTCCTTTCTTTTCCCGTTTTTCTTTCTCTCTGTCCTTCCTTCATTTACTTACTTTGTGTCTTCCTATCTCTTCTTTCCTTTTCCTTTCTTTCCGTCTTCCTTCTTCCTTTCCTTCTTCCTTTCCTTCTTTCTTTCCTTCTAAACCCGACTCACTCTTCCTACATCCACCGTTCCAACCAACCAGAGAGAAATATAATTCCCAGAAAATAAAATTCAATTCAATTCCAGACTCTTTCAAGGTTGTGTTTCCAGGTTGCAGAAGCCAGAGAAAATCTAATTTATGAGAAGAACGCTCGCGCACACGCACGCACGCACGCACGCACAGAAACAGACATACATTTTATATACAAACATACATAAGCTCATAGACATACAGTGGTATATACGAATGTACATGCATACATGCATATATATATATGTATATATATATACATATATATATATATATATATATATATATA
>NC_068988.1:6459267-6460019 GCF_001194135.2 Octopus bimaculoides
ATATATACTTAAATATATACATACATACACACACACATATACATCTATACATACGTACATAGATATCTATGTATGTATGTGTATGTATACATACGTGCATACATACACAGGCAGATGCACACAACTATTCACCATACACATGTAGGAGTAGATATGCGTATATATTACAGAGGAGCCTTCAGCCATCAACCATAAGTTCTGTGTAGGAAGACATATATGACTCCAATTAGTTGGGTTTGATTCTTGCTTCACCTTCTCGGCAGCCGCCATTTTCATATCAGCTTTTGGTAAATTAAAGATTTCCATTTAGTTCCAAACTTCAATTGATTCCTTAGAATATTTTGAAACATCATCGATAATCTTTTCCTCACTTTATGCGTGTGTGCGAATCTTTGTTCCTGTGATTGTCCTCCTCTGCCGCCTGACAACCGGTGCTCGCGTGTTTACGTCACCTTAACTTAACTGTTCAGCAAATGAAACCGATAGAAAAAGTAGCAGGCTTTTCAAAAAAAAAAAAAAAAAAAAAAAAGAAAAAAAATTCAAAGCAATTAGCACTGGGGTCAATTTGCTTGACTACAACTCCTCATGTGTGTATATGTTAATCTAGGCTATTCCTTTGTGTAGTTTTTCCTGTCTTCCGTATGCTCTTTCGTTTTGTTCTTTGCTGGCACCATTTTACTATACACGATACATACATACATACATACATACATACATACATACATACATACATATAGGTATACATATACATA
>NC_068988.1:6460661-6461114 GCF_001194135.2 Octopus bimaculoides
TATATATATATATATATATATATATTTAATAATATTTGTATTTATATATATATACATATACATATAAAAATAAAACTGAATATATATATATATGTGTATATATACATATATACATATACATATATATACATACACACATATACATACACACATATATAATATATATGTGTATATATATGTGTATATATATATATATATATATTCATACGTGCAACCATTTGTTTATATTTTTTTACTGGTTTCTGTCATTCGATAATTGTCATGATGGGGGTATTGCCTTAATGATTTTTGTCGATCAGATCGATGCCAGTGTGTATTTAAAAATCTGGTGCGTAATCTATCGATCTGTTTTTGTTGCCAAAGTTCTAGCATACGGAGACTTACGCAAACCAGCGCCAATGGTCAAACAGGAAGAAGAAAATGCAAACACACACACACGCACACACACAAAAC
>NC_068988.1:6461124-6461714 GCF_001194135.2 Octopus bimaculoides
TACATATACATATGACAAAAAGAGACAGAGAGAGCGAGAGAGAGAAAGAGAGAGAGAGAAAACGTTAGAGGCGGACGTACTAGATCACGAAAGTGAAAGTACAAATTTACTTTGGAAAAATAATTTTAAAAGAAAAACAACAAAACATGCAAAGCTGAAGAATAACGTAACAAAATAACGGAAGCACGGACGAGGATGAGGATAGCTATTGCTAGAGGACGGATAGGAACTGAACAAACTTCAAGACAGATGGTATCCGTCAATGGACTCAGTGGTTCCCAAGGAACGCAAACCTAACGATGGAGAGTTGACGGAATAAACATGGAACCGTCACTAACCATGTGTGTTCAACAGATGGATGATGGCTGATCTCACTCTCCATCAACCTCTCTACCTCTCTCTCTCTCTCTCTCTCTCTCTCTCGCTTTCTCAATCTAGCTTTCTCTGTCTCTTACGCACATAATTTCCGTATTTTTTTTCCCGAATCGGCTGTTTACCTGCGTCATAGAAACTAAATTTTTGTTAGTATACATATATATATACAAACAGAAACAAAAGCATGTTTATCTTTAGGAGTATGCATATATATA
>NC_068988.1:6462335-6463421 GCF_001194135.2 Octopus bimaculoides
TATATATTCATATATACATATTTATATACGTATGCACACACATAAACACATACATACATACATACATACATACAAAGACATACGTACACACACACATACTTGCATACATACACATACATAGATACACATATATACATATATATTTTTAATAATATTTACCAGAAGTAACAGAGTGACTTAAGGTCCGAGAGTTTCGTGCGTTGGCACTTATCAGAGTGTGTATGAGCAAATCGACCCCAGGACTTATTCTTTGTAAGCCTAGTACTTATTCTATTGGTCTCTTTTGCCGAACCACTAGGTCACGGGGACGTAAACACACCACCATCGGTTGTCAAGCGATGTTGGGGGGGGAGGGCAAACACAGACACACAAACATATACACACATATATATATATATAGATATATACGACGGGCTTTCAGTTTTCCGTCTACCAAATCCACTCACAAGGCTTTGTTCGGCCCGAGGCTATAGTACAAGACACTTGCCTAAGGTGTCACGCAGTGGGAATGAACCCAGAACCATATGGTTGGTAAGCAACATATACATATACATAAATATATATATGTGTGTGTGTGTATGTATGCACACACATAGATAAATTCTACGTGTATGCACGCTGTTTGTAGATCTTTCAATGTCGGTGTGCAAATATATGCGTGTAGCTGCGTATGCATGTTCGTGTGTGTGTGTATGTGAGTGTGTTTGCGTGTGTGCCTGCCACACTGTCGTGACTTTTCTATTACCTTCTGCCATTTCCGCTGTCTAAACAGCCACAGAAGTAAGCATCTGTACTGCCTGGTTTTTCATCAATTGTCATGGCTTTCTTTGGTTTTCTTCTTAAATATCGCATTTGATTGAAGGAGATCTCAGAGAGGATGATCGGATATGTATATGCCCAATGAGTCATGAACTTATAAGGAAATTATAAGTTTAGTAATACGTAAAATTCTTGCCGAGTAAGAAACAAGTAATCTCTCCTATCTCTAACAATAGGAAAACAGAATCAATTTCCTCTATTTTATCATATGAATATGCATACATACATACATACATACATATATTTACATATATATATATACATATA
>NC_068988.1:6464341-6468442 GCF_001194135.2 Octopus bimaculoides
TATATATATATATATATATATATATATGCGCATGTATTATGTATGTATGTATATATACATATATATATATATATCCCACTCATGATAAAGGCTCCTATTTTGAGTTATTTTTTAGATAAATCACTTCCCTAATTTCATTATTTTTTTCCTGGAATATAATTTTTATTCAAATTTCTTAGTCCTTCTTCACTCTCTCCGTCTCTCTCTCTCTCTCCCACTTCCCACCTCTCTGTCACTCTCCCTTTTCCGCCTCCGCTCTTTCCATATCGTTCCTTTTCTTCTTCAGTTCATTATACTTTGTCTTTTACGAGGCTTCCGACTTTTAATATCTGCTTCTTGATGCATCCGCCCAGTTTACTTACTTATTTAATCTATAATGTTGTTTATCATTCCCCATATCAAGTAGTTAAGAACACTCTTAGCACGCACGTGATCCCTGGTTCGATCCTGCTACATGTCATCTTAAGTAAATGTCGCTCAAACCCCTGCATAGATGGAAAAAATTTTGGAGTTTGTTGGATGTACTGTACCTGAAACTTCGGGAGCCGTCCTTGTCACTCGGTGTGGAGTGATGTTAGGACAATATTAGCGCCAGTTTAAGTACTCACACATTTCATCACAGAACAGATCATTCGGCTGATCCAACAACACCATTGTCGTCGTCGAAATCGACGGAAGCTTATATCAACACTGTATAATACCTCATTGGTACTTCATAGGTACTTCATTGACTTATGTAATCCAAAATATCCCATCATGCTTTTCTTCTTAAGTAAAACCATAGAATTTCAACCAGTAGTCGATAGAAAACCTCTTTTCGTGCATACATTGTACGACCAAGTTATACTACTAAATCCATCCGTGATGACTGAATCAGTGGTGTAGAATTTGAGTGGATTTGAAAAATTACGCTGCGGATTCTTGAAGAATGGTATAAATTTATAACTTGAGGTCGTATTTATGCATCTTGAAAATCATGTTATTTTTTGAGAGACATAAATACGATTGATAAAATATAAACTTGTCAAGAATTTTAAAGTTGAAAGCATGCAGATTGCACCAATGTTTATATATCTGGACTAGAGTATGTTCCAGTATTTATATATCTGGACTAGAGTATGCTCCAATGTCAAACATGCTGATTAAGCCACAATAACAACTTTCTTGAAATCACTACTGAATCTCGGATATAAACTTCTCTTTTAAAACGATTTAAAACCCTTCCCTTATTTAGATTTCATATAAATCTGTTTTAAGCTATGTTCAAAACACCAAATTAATAAAGGCAAAGTTAAATTAATAAATCCTTAACTATTTTCAGAATTAATTAAAACAAAGCTTGTGTATTTCAGCAGAAATATGGTAACAAAAGCGTTAAAGTGATCTACAGTAAAAAGTTCCATCAAAATTTTATATTAATTTATGTTCCAAGCACAAGCTAAACAATGACGAAGTTAAACTAATAAATTTTGCATAATTTCAAAATTAATTGAAACAAAGTTTGTGTATTTCAACCGAAATATTGTAACGAAATTGTTAACACAAATTTTGGAGAACATCATCGAATTAGCCTTTTCTTTTTTTTGTAAGATGGCTGGGTTTATGTAAAGGAAAAATTGACTCCTACTCGGAGCAAGTGAAGCGATCGCATAGAAGCTTCCTTGTCCGCTTCTCATGTGTTGTTGTAATTTCTGATCTTCAGTGCACCCCAGTGGTGGGTTCACCTTTTTCATACCAAACTGGTGGGTTCACCTTTTTCATACCAAGCTCCCTGAAACCTCGGTTCTTTGATAAATCTTCCTTTTGAAGTGATCTGAATTGAAACCCTCCATCAAAATTTCATGGTAATTTATGGTTTAATTTATGTCCCCAAAAACTGGGTAATAATGGTTTCAAATTTTGGCACAAGGCTCGCCATTACAGGATACGGAGTAAGTCGATTACATCGACCCCCTGTGTTCAACTGGTACTTATTTTATTGACTCCGAAGGGATGAAAGACAAAGTCGACCACGGTGGAATTTGGACTCAGAAAGTAAAGACGGATGGAATGCCGCTCAGGGTTTCGTCTGGTACGGTAATGATTCTGTTAGCTCGTCACCTTAAAGGACCGGGTAATAATGCCAAATTATTTTACCAAATTCTGTATTATTTTCAGATGTAATTGAAGCAAAGAAGGTTTTGTAATTTAATAAAAATTCAGTGACAAAATGGTTGACAGAAACCGACGATATCGTCATCCAGTTATTTTTTTCCTTTTTATATAACGTGAAGGATAAATTGACTGCAACTTCTAGCAATCAGAGTGTCTATATAGAGGCTTCTTGATTCGATTCTCATTCGATGTTATATGTCTTCTCCAGTGCACCCCGATGTCAAGAATGTTGGTATCGACCCACGGAGACCGCTCCTGGTTCTATGCTACAAATATCTTGTTTTAAAATGATATGAATTCTTAAAGTTATTACTAAAATTCTACATTATTAAAATTCTACATTATTTCTACATTATTTTCAACAGAAATGTCACAAATCTGTCAAATTGATCTAAATTATAAATTGCCATCAAAATTTCATATTTAAGTTATGTTCCAAACACAAGCTTAAAAATGACAAAGTTATTTTACTAAATCTTTAATATTCTATAAATTAATTGAAACACCGTCAGTGTATTTCAACAGAAATATGATAACAAAATTGTTAACACACACCTTGGAATACATCATCTTATGTGGCATTCTTGTTTAGAAGATGATAGATTATGTTAGGAAAGGTAACTGACTACTATTTCTAGCAGTTTGAATGATCAGATAGAGGCTTCCTGGTTTATTTCTAGGTGGTCTTTTAATATCTGACGTCCAGGGTACTCCAATGCCAAGCAGGCTGTTTAACCCTTTTTATACCGATCTGCTTCAGATAATCCCTCGTTCTATGATACAATCGTTCTCCTTAAAGTGATCTGAATCAAAATCATACATTAAAATTTCATGGAAATTTATATCTTGATAATACAGTTCTATAATCAAGAGATGAGGAATTATGTATATTATTTACATTATTTACATTTGACGGATATTTGTCCTCATCTTGTTTGTTGTTAACACAAGGTTTCGGCTGATACACCCTCCAGCCTTCAGGTGTCTTGGGGGAAATTACGATATATTTTGATATCTGACCCCCAAATCTAGATTATAAATGGCAAAGTGATCTTGTTAAATTCTCCAGTTTTTTTCAAAAACTTCACTGGAACAAATTTTGTGAATTTCGAAAGAAATATGGCGACGAAGGGATTAACACAAATCTTGGACGACATTATCTAATGTGTTTTCATATTTTAATAAGAGAGTAGTGTATGATGTGAAGGATACAACTGACTATTGTTTCTAGCAATTGGAGCGACTACAGAGAGACTTCTTGGTTCGCTTCTCAGGGTATTCTATTTAAAACCGGATATGACGTCTGAATTACATCTCCTCAGACAAGAAAGGGGTCCTTCCGTCCAGTCGTTTTCACACAATTTCTGTCCACATTTTTCGGTTGATTTGTAGATATAGGAGAAGACATTTGTCCCACTGATCCACGAAATCGGATTGAGAAAACAAAAGCACGTATTCGAAAACTGTTATTGTTAATCTCACAGCTCATTGCAATCCGTGCACCCATGATTATCCGATGCACATATTGACATGCAGCAGAAAGGGTCACGATCGGAGAGCTTGTCTATCATAAGCAACGGGAATAATTGAAACAAACAATGATGCAATCTCGTATAAACAAAAGTCACTAACCCTTACACTCAAGAAACACACGGAAACTTATCCGTACAATCTATAACGGACGTGTGCGTACGCGCGCGTATATGTGTGTGTATGTGTGTGTACGTAGTAATGCTCACACACATGCATATATATGTGTGCGTGTATATAAATATATATTCATGTATGTATATATATATATATGTGTGTGTGTGTATATGTGTGCGTATATATATATGTATATATGTATGTATGTATATAAAGCGTATATATATATATGTGTGTGTGTGTGTATATATATGTATGTATATATGTGCGTATATATATATATATATATATATATATATA
>NC_068988.1:6470005-6471717 GCF_001194135.2 Octopus bimaculoides
TATATATATATATATATATATATAGATATATACACGCGTGGACATTAATATATACATATATATAATATACAGAGAGAGAGAGAGAGAGAGAGAGAGAGAGAGAGAGAGAGAAATGAAGTACGTATTATACACATGTATCCGTGCATTTACACAAACTCACACGCATACACACATAATGCATATATAAGATATATGTCCAACATATATACAACCACATATACAAATACATCCGCAGTAGATGGTTGAGGACACAAACACGAATGTATGTATTCAAACAGACATACACCACACGCTCACACCCTAACACACACACACAAACACACACACACACATACACTATATCTAGTCGCGTGCACACACGAGACTTTGATTATATGAAATTGCACATCCATAACTTACAATACTTCTTATTTTCTGAAACTTTCTAACGCTAAAGCTTTCGCCATCACACAATTTCCGGTATGGTTAAATAAACGATTTTTCGACATAGGAAACTACCGGAAGAGAAAGTTGTGTACAAACTCTAATACACAACAGTTCTTCTTTCATAGACAATGACAAGAAAATTCAAATAGACAGCATTTTTTTGACGCCTGCATCGATATTGTTGATGGCGATGTAAGGGTTTTCGAGTGACACGAATATGTCGCGTTTTGTTTGTTTGGAAACGGATACCTGTGACAAGAAGTCAGAAGAACTTTCGACAAATCAATGCTTAGAATTGGTAGTATCATTGCGGCAGATGTAGAAGACACTTACCAATGTCAGAATCAGTTCTTGCCGATTTTCAATGAAGCTGGTTTCTATGGGAAGAGAATTGGCATGTCAGAATTCATTTTATAGTTTTCAATTCTGAAGAGTGCTCAGAGATATTACAGCCTGAAGGCCACAATGGCAAAAGGAAGCGATCGCCAACGACAGATTCTGCGTAAAAGAATCAAGCACGGATTTCAATCTTAGTGGCAATATGAAGAATTTCTTAGAAATGGAACTGGGAAGAAAAAGCAAAAAAAAAAAAATATATATATATATTTAAAGAAGAAATAAAAGATAGATGAAAAATAAAAACCAAAAATATAATCAAATAAAGAACAAGACAACATGCAAAGAATAAAAAAAAAAACCAGAAATTATTTCAAGAACAAAATAAGAGAAAAATGTAAAAAAAACCTACGAAAATAAAAGTTGTCCCTGCTTCTCCCCCAAGAAAAAGAAAAAGAAAGAAAGACAAGATGTGGGCGAAATGGAATGGTTTTGAAAATACAACCGAAATCTCAATTCCACATATTTATGAATCATTTTTTCCTTGATATTTCTTCCTCTCATTCATCATTTGATTTTCGTTCTATTTCAATCTCCTTAGATTCCTTAGTATCTTTCATGCTCTCCCCCCTCTCTCTCTAGTTCTTTCTTCCTTTCCTTCTTTGTTTCTTTGTTTCTTTGTTTCTTTTCCAATTCCAATAAATTATTGACATTTTGGTCACTTTTATTCTTTTACGTTTCCTAATCCACGCACACACGTGCGCACATACATACACACACATACACACACACATACATACATACACATAAATACATACATACATGCATACATATTTGTGTGTGTGTGTGTATGTATATGTAGTTATATGTATTTATATATGTATGTGTCTCTCTCCAACTCTCTCTCTTCCTATATACATATATTATATATTATATATATATATATATAT
>NC_068988.1:6471875-6474356 GCF_001194135.2 Octopus bimaculoides
ATATATATAATATGTATATATATAGTCTGAGCAAGGTCAGCCAAATGATGACAATGATGTATATATATATATATATATATTTATAAATATATATGTATGTATGTATGTATATATGTATGTATATATGTATCTATAAATGTATGCATGTATGCATGTATGCATATATGTATGCATATGTTTACATTCTCACACACGCACATATTTTTTTTCAAAATTCTTTTTATATTGGACATATCCGTAATACAAGCATCGAGTGGAATCAATTCACAGAATTCATAGATTTGCGGTTGTTGAAGAATTTTCAAGTTTTCTTTTTATTTACTTTTCCTTCCTTCTTTCCTTCTTCCTTTCGTTCTTTCTTTCTTTCTTTCAATCATCCAATTTCCTTTTTATTTTTCTTTCTTTTCTTGTTTTTTTCTTCTTCTTTTGATTTCTTCTTGACAATTCAATAGGCCGTACGTAAGAAACTCATTTCACTTTTACGCAAAACAACAACAACAACAACAACAACAATAATAATAATAGTAATAATAATAATAATAATAATAATAATAATAATAATAATAATAATAATAATAATGTAACAAGTGATTTTGGTCGAAGTTTCACATTTCTAGCCGCTCCTTTTTCTTTTCCTTTCATCTTTAGATTTGGTTGTTGTTGTTGTTGTTGTTTCTGTTTGTGTTCTTTCTTCTGTATTGTTATATATATATATATATGTTTTTTATTTGTTGTTTGATGAGTTTAATGCCACTCAAAAGTGAAAACTAGATTATCTGTGAGAATCCTCAATAGAAAACGATCAGAACTTGAGAAATACATAGGAATATAATAATATAATAATAAACACATACAAACGAAGATTATGCCACCACGCTCCCATACATAGAATCTTATCCACATATACACGTTCATGCATGCATATACATGTATGTGTGTGTGTATGTGTGCGTGTCTGTATGTGTGCCTGTATGTATGTACGTACGTATGTAGATTATATTTGGCCGTACACACAGAAACACACACACACACACACACACACACACACACATATATATATAATACACACACACATACACATATATAGTTTTGCCTAAAAGTACGATGTGACTCATGGACTTACAGCTTCGTGTGTAGTATTTATTTATACCGTGTTGTACGTAGACGTGTATGTGTGTGTTGTGTGTGTTGTGTATGTGTATGTGTGCGTCGGTTAATTGATCCATCCATCCATCCATCCATCCATCCATCCATCCATCCATCCATCCATACACACACACACACACACACATATATATTCTTTTATTCTTTTATTCTTTTACTTGTTTCAGTCATTTGACTGCGGTCATGCTGGAGCACCGCCTTTAGTCGAGGAAATGGACACCACAGTTTATTCTTTGTAAGCGTAGTACCTATTCTATCCGTACCTTTTGCCAAACCGCTAAGTTACGGGGACGTAAACACACCAGCATCGGTTGTCAAGCAATGTGGGGGGGGGACAAACACAGACACACAAACATACACACACACACACACACACACATATATATATATATATGCATATACAACGGGCTTCTTCCAGTTTCCGTCAACCAAATCCACTCACAAGGATTTGGTCGGCCCGAGGCTGTAGTAGAAGACACTTGCCCAAGGTGCCACGCAGTGGGACTGAACCCGAAACCATGTGGTTGGTAAGCAAGCTAGTTACCACGCACCCAAATGCATATTCTGATATATGTACATACAAGTATGTGTGTGTGTGTGTGTGTGTGTGTGTGTGTGTGTGTGAGCATGTAGGACAAGCACTTATATATGGCTGTAAATCATTTATAACCAATATTGCATAAGCGTGAACATTAAGATATTCGCAAAAATGTAAAAAATATACACCTTAACTATCTTTACAGCTGTTTCGAATATTCAATCGCAATTTGAAGCAATAATGTGTATATGTCATCAGGTGTGCATACGGATGCAATGACACACATTAAAAAGCAAAACCTACTGTCAACATAGAAACAGAATGCATTATCTGATTCAAATAATGCTTATATGACATGTTCTTCATATAATATTGAAGCGTGTAATTTGGAGGAGGTTTGGCTGCTATTTGTGGGAGGTTGCATTATGAATACTGAGACACTCACTCTCTAGCAGAAGAGTTAAGAAGGTTGCGCACACAAGATGGCTGCATTGACCTCATTAGTTCCGAAGGACTATGAAAGGTCAGAAGTTTACTTTATTCACTGACAAATTTTAATTAATGAATTCATTCATTCATTCATTTATTCATTCATTCATTCATTCTTCTTCTTCTTCTTCTTCTTCTTCTTCTTCTTCTTCTTCTTCTTCTCCTCCTCCTCCTCCTCCTCCTCCTTTTTTTCTTCCACCTCTTCTTCATGTTATCATTATTATTATTATTTATAGGAGTAGTAGGGGGAGGAGGAGGAGGAGGAAGAGGAAGAATAAGAAGATAGGGAG
>NC_068988.1:6475744-6477909 GCF_001194135.2 Octopus bimaculoides
CACACACACACATATATATATATATGCATATATACACACAAATATTCTATAATTATAAACATAATTATAATTAGGGGTCAGCTAATTGCTTCACCACGCACCGAATTTAGAAATAGGGGTTAAAACTCCTTTTCTGCACCATAAAGATCTCCCAGACGGTAACACACATTTTTTTATGTAGGCAAAAAGAAATTAAAATTTACTCCCTGATCGAAAACTGCAGTTTCTGCGGGATTGCTCGTAACATACACGTAGGTATTAAGGATAAATACGTGTTCACATTCGGCTGTATATTTTGGGAAGTGTTGGATGAATATCAGTTATGTGATGGCGCTCGATCGCGTACATATTTAATCCTAGCACTCTCAAATTTATATTATTTACATTATTTACATTTGACGGATATTCGTCCTCATCTTGTTTGTTGTTAACACAACGTTTCGGCTGATATACCCTCCAGCCTTCGTCAGGTGTCTTGGGGAAATTTCGAACCTGGGTTCTCATTCCTATCGATGTTACTATTATTATTATATCATTATTATATTATTATTATATTATTATTATCATTACTATTATTAATCAGGTCGCTGCCGTGAATCGAACTCGGAACCTTGGGGTTAGTAGCCCGCGCTCTTAAATATAGAACTGTATTCTCAATTTTATATTTGAAATGCTGCACTGAAGAGGTGAAATAAGTAAATATAACTCTACTTTAATCCCGAAACGCGTATTTAGCTAATCTGAGTCGTGTGGGTTCGTTATTTTTTATTTTTGCCTACGTAAAAATGTGTGTTACTGTATGGGAGATGTTTATGGTAGTAGAAACGGCATTTAACTCCTATTTCTAAATTCGGTGAGTGGCGAAGCAATTAGCTGACCGCTAATTAATAATTATGTTTATAATTATAGAATATTTGTATAATTTACGTGAAAAGTTTACCTGAAGTTTATGATGATGATGACGATGGTGGTGGTGGTGGGGACATAGATATGTTGTTGCTGTTGTCGTTGTTGTCGTCGTCTTCGCCGTTGCCACTGCCGTTACCGTATCCGTCTCCGACATCGTCGTCGTCGACGGTATTATTAAAACTGACGATGCGGTGATGGCGACAGTACCAGGCAGACAGCAAAGAACCAGAACCCCGATATAACAACGACAGCAGCAGCAGCAGCAGCAGCAGCAGCTGCACCAGCAACAACTATAACAACAACAACAACGACAACAACAGCAACACCAACAAGATAATTTGTAAGAATAGCTGTGTAGCCTCCATATTGTACCACTCCCTTCTCTTATTTGCTTACAAATAATAATAATAATAATAATAATAATAATGATAATAATAATAATAATAATAATAATAATAATAATAACAATAATAATAACAATAATAATAACAATAGTGAAAAGAAAACAACAAATCGTGTGTAAATATAAAATGCATTATAATAAAGATACCAACAAAAATATGAAAAAGAAAGAAATTTCGTTCCGTGTTGGTTTTTAAGACAACATATTGCAGCAGAATGTGTATTGTCGGCTTTGCCTGTGACTGCTACCCTCTCTGGAGAGATGCAATGCCATTATGATTAGTGTTGTGAGTGGTGGTAAGAGTAGTGGTGAGGGTGGTGGTTACAGCGTGTTTGAGACAAGGTACGGCGACATATGGCGGCGTATAACTCTCACAGGAGATCTCGGCAGAAGGGGGAGCCGGGAGGAAAAGAGGAAGGAGAGTGTAGGGGAAGAAGGAATTAAGAACGAGAAGAAAATAGGATCGTGTTTGTGGTATTGGTGTTGTTGGTGTTATTGTTGTTTGTGGTGGTAGTGGTGTAAATTTTGTTGTTGTCATTTCCTGTTTGTTGTTTAGCCCTAGGTCAAACAGGTCCACGCAGATTTATGATTGACCAAAGGCGAATTCCTGTCGTGGCTATCACGTCCAGTCTCGACTTATTCTATATTCAGATCTTACATTATTCGATGCATCCTTATTCATATTGAAAAACAAACAAACAGTAGTGTAGTTATTTGACTGTGATTTGGCTGCTATTTCTAGAAGATTGGTTGACCACTGATATGCTCCCTCGCTGGTTCGGGGGTGAAAACGTTCGTGAACTTGTTTAAACGCTGTTGTTGTTGTTGCTGTTGTTGTTGTTGTTGTTGTTGT
>NC_068988.1:6478404-6481739 GCF_001194135.2 Octopus bimaculoides
ACAACAACAACAACAACAACAATAATAATAATAATAATAATAATAATAATAATAATAATAATAATGAATAATAATGATGATGATAATAATAGTAATAATAATGAAAAGAAAAAACAAATCATGTGTAAATATAAAATGCATTATAATAAAGATGCCAATAAAAATATGAAAAAAGAAAGAAATTTCGTTCCGTGTTGGTTTTTAAGGCAACATATTGTAGCAGAATGTGTGTTGTCGTCTTTGCCTGTGACTGCTACCCTCTCTGGGGTCACAACAACCACAGCACAACCCCAAGGAACGCAACCAACTTTCCTTTCTCATTTCCATAACAACACTGGACAATCACTCTCAAAATTAAAACTAGTTCTGTGAATATCTCCGGCGTTCTTCGAGTCTTAGGAATAATTATTTAGTTTGGCACTCTTTCTGTTTACAGTTGGCTGGTTTTTGGTAAGCTCGGTTGGTCATAGCTTGTTATCGTCGCTTCGGACTGGCTTTTGTTCTTTGCCTTTAGGGGTTTGCGACCCGTGCGTGGTTGGATAGGTGGCGCTGGTGCATGGTTGGGAATTCTATTGCGGTGATCCTCTGTGGAGATGGTAAACATCAGTAATAAACGTACTTCAAACGCCGAACAAGATGATGGCTTCGGCGGTGGCGTCGCCGGCACCGTCGATATTGTCGTCAGCGTCCTTGCCGTCGTCGTCGTCGTCGTCAAGTTGATAATAAAATCATGTCGGTGATGATGATGATGCTGCTGCTGATGATGATGGCACTCACTACTACCACCACAAGTACCAGGAGCACTACCAAACCACGACTACGGCCGTGCCCTCAATCTCGCCAGTGATGCCGGCAATAACCTCAACGTTAACGATCGTCACACGGTGGTGGTGGTGGTGGTGGTATGTTGTTGTTGTTGGTGGTGGTGGTGGAATTAAACATTCACTTCTCATCAGCTTCGCATTCATTCGACATTCAGTTGTCATCATTGTGGCATTCATTTGACATTCGTCCGTCGTATTTGTAAGTTTGACAGTCATTTGACATTCACTTATTTTTATTTTTTTCACTTGACATTTTGCGAACATTTTGACATTCGAATATATTGACTTCCATATCATTTTATTTGTCACCATTTTGTCATTCGTTGGACATAAATTTGTCATGAATTTAATATACATTTAACATTTATTTGTTATCAGTTTGACATTCTGTTTGACTCGCATTTCCCACCATTTCGAAATTCCTTTCCCACTTATAAAATACATCACATATCGTAACAACCTGCTTGTCATCAGTTTTTTGGACAAATCGTCAAATGATATTTTGTATTCCCCCTTTCGAAATGCATTTTCTGCGGTCCTTTGATCAACATTCACTAAATATTTGAAATTCATTTGAAAATATCCACCACCACCACCACCACCACCGACGTCATCGTCATCATCATCATCATCATCATCATCATCACCATCATCGTTTGTCACTGTCGTTCTAGTCTCCCTTCCTTCTCATCTTCGTCTTTCAAGCAGCGAACCAGCAAAAACCGTTAGCATTGAGAACGAAATGCTTCGCGGTATTTAGCCCGTCGCTACGTTCCGAGTTCAAATTCCGTCCAAGTCGACTTTGCGCATTCTATCCTTTCGGGGTCGATAAAATAAGTACCAGTTAAACACTGGGGTCGATGTAATCGACTCATCCCGTCCTCCCCCAAACTACTCCCTGTGGCAGAAATTCATTTGACAATATTTGACAGCTTATATAAAATTTTACTTCAAGATATCAAAATATTGTGAAGTTTATAGACGACAACCTCGAAGATAGACCTATGGTAACCTAAAAAATTCTGTATGAAGTGTCAAGCGTCAAAGGGGTCGCATAGCAGCGTGAAATGAAGGGTTTTGGTCAAGAACACAAGGCACCACCCGGTCTAGGAATTGAAACTATGATCTCACGATCGTCAGTGCAACAGCCTACCGCATGGCCATTCTCCATCATACATACATACATACATACATACATACATACATACATACATTCATACTGGTGGAATTTCCCAGTGAAGACCTCAATGAAATGTAAGCGCAACAGACCTGATATAATGATCTGGGATAGAGAAGAGAAACTGTGCACAGTTGTGGAAATTAGCTGCACAGCTAACATAAAGCTGAATATCAGTGAAAAAGAGAACTATTGAGAAATCTGCAGTTATTCTATCCAGATTACAAGTTCAGGTTTATAGCTGTAATTATTGGGGTTCTGAGATGTAATTTGCTTTATTATTATCAAAGTGTCTCAAAAACCTGCTACTCAGAGCTTCACGTTTCCATTCGTCGGACAGTTCAGATTGAGAATCTAAAGTGTCCGACGAACGGGAACGTGATACTCTGAGTATCAGTTTTTGTGATACTTTTGTGATGTTTTTGCCATTTTAATATATCGATATGACTTTATATCTAAATGTCTATATCAATATACACTGGCACATATACGTATGTAAATGTGTATATATACCTATATATATATATACGTAGATGTATATACGCATGCATGTGTATGTACAGACTATGTTAAAAACCGAGAGATGAAAGTTGTTTTAAGAAAACAAAAGCGTATTGACTTTTTGTAGAATATCAGAGTTTTTACCAATTCCTGGCAGCATATTGTCAACATCTGCTTTGTGTCTCTAGTCTCTTTGATTATCTGACTCGGTTGATCTCAAATTTTATTAGAAAATTTCATTATTGAATATTGAATAGCATGACAGAGATAAACACACAGACTCACTCATATATATATATATATATATATCCGTTCACACATATTTTATGTGTTTATATATATCCAGATATATAGATATAGATACAGGTGTATATTTATATATGCATGTATATATATATATATATATGTGTGTGTGTAAACATTGGTAGATAGACAGGCAGTATGTGCATGTTTATCCGTATGTATCTACGCAAGTATGTGTGTATACATATATATATGATGTGTTTATATATACATATATGTATGTTCATAATATATTTACATACACGCACACACACACACACACACACACACACACACATGCTCACAGATATATATATGTATATATATACATACTTACATATATATATATATATATATCCTGATATATACATATAAATAAATAAAAATAAAGTTTATTTTCGTAGGCAAAAGTTAATATTAATTTTAAATTTCTAAAATTTTTTTTTTAATAATTGTATATATATATTTTTTTTCTCTCTCTAATCTATTGTTCTATTGTATTATTTTTATGATCTAGTCTATTATACTTATAATCGTAAAAAAAAAAAAAA
>NC_068988.1:6482253-6483537 GCF_001194135.2 Octopus bimaculoides
CCTGAGATAACACTCTCCGATATCGATAAATATATCAATATTTCGATATTTCGGAACGATCTGCAGCATTATTGATTTATGAAATATTTACTCAGTTCCGGGGCCAATATCTCGGTCATGGTCCCTTATATATAATCAAGTATGAATCTAGGTCCTTGTTTAGGGCGCGCCACATCTGTTTGTATTTAATTGTTTCACAGCTTAGGGCAGTCTGCAGGCAGAATAGGTGTAGGCCGGACAAAACGCTTAAGACATTGCATTTCATCCGTTTTTATGCTCTGAGTTCAAATTCCGCTGAGATCGACTTTACGTTTTATCCTTTGGGGATCGATTAAATAAATACCAGTTGGGTAGTGATATTGATGCAATCGATTTGCCCCTCCCCTCAAAATTGCATGCCGTGTGTCAAAATTAGAGAGATCTTGTGATAACTTAGTCGGAAAAGTGTAGGTGTGTGGCTGTAGTGGTTGGGGGTATTCATCCCACGATCGTGAGTTCGATTCCCAGCGGCGCGATTTGTCCTTGAACAAGACGCTTATTTCACGTTGCTTCAGTTCACTAAGGGGGCAAAAATGTGTTGTACTCGTCCTTTAAAGGGCCGGCCTTGTCACATTCAGTGTTGAGTAGATTCTCCCTGAGAACTTCGTTAAGGATGCGCATGTCTGTGGAGCGCTCGGTCACGTGTACATTAATTTTACGAGCAGACCCTTCGGTTGATCGGATCAATAAGACAACTCATCGTTGTAACCGACGGAGAACCAATAGAAGTCAGAAAAGGATATTCATCGATCATCTTTTAGTAAGGCTCATTTAGGTCTATTTAGGGTGAAATGAATGATGGAATGAGATGCTTGGGCGCCGCTGTGAGGACGCTGACGAGTTGGCACGGCTTACTGGGCATTCCACTGGATTTGGCGACAGTATTTTTAGGCAATGGAAATAAACACACAAATATACGCATGTGCATACACACACATACATATGCACTTAAATGAAGAAGAAAGAGAAGAAAGAAGAGAGAGAGGAAAAGAGAGAGAGAAAGAAAGTGACATAGAAAGAGATTGACAGGGAGGAAGAGAGAGAGAGGAGAAGGAGAGGAGAGAAAGAGACGTTATAATAAGTTTACTAAACAGACAATGGAAAATTTTGACAATGATGTCCATGAAGCCTTAGCATTGTATGCGTGTATGTTCGTATGTGCGTGCTTGTGAACGTGGTGTGTGCACGTGTGTGAGTGTTTGTGTGTGTGTGTGTGTGTGTGTGTGTGTGTGTGTGTGTGTGTGT
>NC_068988.1:6484029-6486864 GCF_001194135.2 Octopus bimaculoides
ACGCACACACACACAAGCACGCACACACACACACACACACACACACACGCACACACACATGCACACACACACACACGTCTTTTCCTCTTCACGATGTGATGTTGCTACAGTTGTTCACTCGTCAGCATCGTCGCTTTTCTACTGATGTCATCTCAGATCAATTAGACATTTCCAACAATACGTTTTGTCTTTTAAAGCATAGACATATATAAATATATGCGTGTGTGTATGTATGTATTATTGCATTTTGTTTCTTATAATTATCTTTCAAATCGCTTTAGTATCATAAGTCTTGATCTCTGGATTAATCTCCTGCCAACCGCTTCCCGTATTTCGATCAGTAATCACATTATCTTGACTAGAAAGACATTCTTTTTTTCGGAAGACTTCTTATTATGTGAAAAACAAAAGAAAGAAAACAAAGAAAAATGACGATGATGATGATGATGATAACAATAATAATAAGAAGAATAAGAAGAATAGTTAAAATAAATAGAAATAAATCTAATGAGAACATTTTAAAGAAGCGAATTGTAATAACAACAAATGTACAAAGAATTCTTTTCTGTTTCCTTCCAAAAGGATATGTAAAACAAATCTGTTTCATTAATTAAAGTTATATTTAAGTTCCCAGATTGTCGTATGTCAATCAGATAAGATGGCGTCTGTTTTTTCTCGTTTTCTTTGTTACAATATAGAACAATGCATTGAAATGACTAAGTAAGCATCTCCACATACCTTCTAATAACAGATAATGTGACACTCCCAGCTTCGTGTAACATTTCTAATGTATTTATCATAGGAAGCAAAATGGCGGTAATGCTGAATTGCCACAGAGAAATTAATGGCGCTTAAAGTTTTTAAAAGTAAATAAAATATTGCGCAGATATGACCGTGTGGTTGAGAAGCTAACTTTGCAATCACACAGGTTTGGTTTCAGTCCCACAGAGCAGCGCCATGCGCAAGTGTCTTCTTAATGCTGTTTTTGGTGTATTCTTAAAATCAGGTTTTATGACAGCACTTGAAGGTAACACGGTGGCAGAGTTGTTAGCGCGCCGGACTTTTCTTTACTTTCTGAGTTCAAATTCGACCAGTGTCAACTTTGCCTTGCATCTTCGTAGTCAATAAAATAAATTATCAGTCGTATAATGGGGTCGATGCAACCAACGCGTCCCTCCCTCCAAAATTTCGGGCCTTGTGCCTATAGAAAGAAGAATTACAGCGACTGACATTACAATTATTATCTGTAGAAGCAATTTATCAGACGACAAAAGATGGCCGTTGTTACGACACACACACAGAGAGAGAAAAAATAATTGTATAGTTTACATGGAAAGTTAATATTACTTTAAATTTTGATAATTTTGAGGGGAGGGGCAACTCAATTACATCGTCTTTAGTTTTTGAATGACTCTTATTTTATCGGCCACGAAAGGAGTTAAGGTAAAGCAATGTCACTCCTAGCAGAATTTTGAAGTCAGAAAGTAAAGAGCCGGACGAAATTTTGCAAATCATTTTGTCCGACACGCGGAAGATTCTGCCAGCTTTCGGTCGTGCTACTTATTGGTTTCAAATTTTGGGAATGGGTAATCCAATGACATCGACTCCAGTGATCAGCTGGTACTTAATTTATTGACCCTCCAAATGATGAAAGGCAAAGTCGATACCGGCAGTATTTGAAGTCAGAACGTAAAACCGGAAGAAATCCCGCCAAGCATCTTGTCTGGCACGGTAACGATTCTGATTGTTGCCTTATCATTTCTTTTCCAACTGATACTCCGTCGGCTACGACGACAATTGTTGCACTTAATCCGATCGATAGAACATCCGGTACATGAAATTAATGTGAAAGTGGCTGAGTGCTCCACAGATACACGCATTCTTAACGTAGTTCTCAGGGAGCTTCAGCATGATACAGTTTGTGATAAGGATGACTCTTTAAATTACAGGTAGCAAACATTATTTCTGAGTCAATGGGAGCAACGTGAAATAAAGTGTCTTGCTCAAGGACACAACGCGTCGCCGGGAATTGAATTCATTATCGTGAGCCGAGTACGCTACCCATAATCCACACGCCTTCGTTACTTATTAATATCAAGTTATTGACTAACTAACGCATGAAAGGGAAAAAATAACAGAAGCGGTAATAACCAGTTAATTACGTTGGAGGGTTTCGAATTAGGTCTTCATGCAACTGAAATCCACTACGTTTATATTATTAGTATTCGTTGGTGATTGTAAGCCTGCGAGCTGACAGAATCGGTAACACGCCAGATAAAATGCTTAGCGGCATTCCGTCAGTCTTCGTGCTCTGACTTCAAGTTCCGCCGTGGTCAACTTTGGCTTTTCATCCTTTCAGAGCCGATAAAATAAGTATCATTTGAGCAGTAGGGTCGATGTAATCGACTTACTCCCTCCCCCACCTGAAATTGCTGGTATTGTGCCGAAATTTGAAACCAATATACGTCCGTGATTAGAAGAGAGGAATGTATTATTTAATGTGATGCGTTTCCTTTCCATATTTTATTCACGACCACCATCAGGTGACAATAGATTTGTGGCAATAAGTGTTGGGAAAAGATGTCAATGCAAGAATAAGGTGCAAAGAATTTTTATCATTCAAACAAGTCAATTGCATGGAATGTGGGGTTTAAAACTTCAATAGCGGTGAGTTTGGAATTAATATGGCAGATTTTTAGTTGCACGAAATAGAGAAATAGGAAAAGTAAAAAAAAAAAGGAACAAAGAAGCTAAGAAAAAAAATGACGAAAGAACGATATATACATACATACATACATACATACATACACACACACACATATATATATATATATA
>NC_068988.1:6487830-6488288 GCF_001194135.2 Octopus bimaculoides
AACGTAAAAAAAAATACTATAAAAAGAAATTCTGCATAAATTCGGTTAAAGAAATAACTATATTATTCACAAAAAGTAGTAGTAGTAGTAGTAGTAGTAGTAGTAGTAGTAGTAGTAGTAGTAGTAGTAGTAGTAGTAGTAGTAGGGATAGTGGTTGTGGGGTGGTGGTGGTATTTGATATGAATGATGAGTCCTGGTTCGAACCGACTGTTTGGTACCTCAAGCTTAAGTTTTCTAAATGTATCCAGCGAGTTGAACAATGTCATGTGAAAGGGATCTGCTTTGATGGCAACTGTGCGGAAGCCCCATCCATTACACACACGCTCACATATTCTTTTCGCTGGATTCATCCAGGGGCTATGCCCATTATGTGATACATACATACATACATACATACATACATACATACATACATACATACATACAAGCATATATATTCATATATATATATATATATA
>NC_068988.1:6488624-6490692 GCF_001194135.2 Octopus bimaculoides
TATACAGCGGTGTGTGTAACTACACGTTTAAATTAGGAATAATTTAGCAGTGAACTCTATAATTAGATTGATCAAATGTCTAACATATCGATTACTTGTAGTTCACCTCAGCATCTCATGAGTTCAAGTTCCATATCCTAAGGGGATCTTCATGAAATCCTTAATCATCAAAACCGTTTGCCGTTCCGGATGAGAACTGCTAACCTATTCACAGACCTGTCTGTGTATTTACATCGAATTACTTCACTTTACGTCAAAGAGTAACCAACGGATTCGTTAACTAGTCAAATGTTTAGAATAATTATTACAGGTTTCACTGAGACGCCTGATATCAGTGTTTGTCATATCTGCAGTTTGCCAACTGATACCAGTGATATAAGTAAAGAACAAAGCGATTCTCGTGTGAAATATAGCAATTTTAGTAATGAAAATCGAAGTAGATAGAGCTATATTTTGTTGATTCTACTTTAGGCACAAAACGCACAGATTTTGGTGGGAAAGGGTTAGTCGATTACTTCGAGCTTATTGCTCGATTGGTATTTATTTTATTGACCCCGAAAAGATGACAAGAAACGTCGACCTCGTTGGATTCCGAACGTAAAGCAGGAAGAAATGCTTCTTACGTTCTTATCAGCTCCTTGCGTTTGTAAATCTATAACTAACATTGAATATTGCGCAAAAAGAAAAGAAAGATAAGTAAAGTAAATCGAAGAAAGCTGTCCGTTGTTCACTGAACTTCCCCCGAGAACTACGTTAATGGAACATGTGTCTGTGGAGTGCTCAGCCACTTGCACGTTAATTTCACGAGCAGGCTGTTCCGCTGATCGGATCAACTGGAACCCTCGTCGTCGTAACCGACGGAGTGCCAGCCACCACTTACTTGCAATCTACACCCTCGAAAGCATTCCTCAGTCAATAAAAGAATATGCATTTTTTTACGCTGTTATGAGTGGAAAAATTTGGGTGGTGCACTAAATTGCAGCTGTACCACAACAACCACATGTAGTTCGTTCTTACCTCTGACCACCACCATCACTACAATCTACTTCTACAACGCTTTACCACATAACTCCATACATATACAACCATAGAAATATACACACACCCTTAGATACACGTCTTCGTTTGTTATCGTTACTAATTATAAGAAAAACCAACAGATTTATTCAGCATTAAAACTAACGACGAATTACCTCTCAAAATATTGCTCCAAATTCTTTGGTGTTTTTCTTGGTGAATCAAAGCAGCAGGGAATCCTGTCTCTATTAACTCTTTAACATGTTTCAGAACCACGCTGGAATTGGTACTTATTTGTGTAGATTTTGGTGTGTCTATTTCTGCCTCTGTCTCTCTGTGTGTGTGTGTGTGTGTGTGTGTGTGTGTGTGTGTGTGTGTGTGTGTGTGTATGTCTGTATGTGTGGTGATGTGTGTATGTATATATATATATATATATATATAATATTTTAGGAAATCTTATATATTTCAACCGCATACATACTTACATCCATGCATACATGCATGGATGCAGGCATGCATACACACATACGTACTCCCATCCGTCCATCCATCCATACTTACAGATATATATACATATATACATACGTACGTCCATCCGTCCATCCATCCATCCATACACACACACATACAGACATACATATTACGGAGCGAAATTCTTAAACAACAGTATTCTCTACTTTCACCACCACCATTACCGTCATCACCGTCTTCATCATCATCGTCATCGCCGACGCCGTAATCGTCATCATCATCATCATTATAGTTACTGTCATCATCATCATCATCATCATCATTTGTAACCACAATGAACAGCATCAACAACATCAACCATTCCGCCTCTCTCTTCGACTCGTCTCACATCATCGTGTAATTACAATGACTATTATTATTATTATTATCTTCATCATGTTGGACACATCAAGTGATAGATATTTCATAGTCGTCGTCGTCGTCGTCGTCGTCGTCGTCGTCGTCTTCTTCTTCTTCTTCTTCTTCTTCTTCTTCTTCTTCTTCTTCTTCTTCTTCTTCTTCTTCTTCTTCTTCTTCTTCT
>NC_068988.1:6491138-6492336 GCF_001194135.2 Octopus bimaculoides
TGTACCATGGAGATGGATCCGCGTTAATAATCGATGGTTAAAGAAACCCGAAATCATCTGCGAAAGAGAAATAGAAAACACTGCATTCACATTTATGCGTGTATGTATATATATATATATATATATATATACATATATATATATATATATATATATATACGCATGCTCATACACATACATGAATACATACTTGCGCACATACATAGAAAGCGAACACACACTCACATGTATCGAAGGGATATTTATTAACAAGAAGCCGTTCTTGAATAAAGAGCGCATGATGGTATAAAATACTGAGCATAAATATTATTTATTTAATAAAATGATTCGTGACAAAACGCCTGATGTTTCGCTCTGGCGAAAATGAGTTGTTGCAGTAATTCAGAGAGGCCAGCTGTGTCACATTCTGTGTGAGGCTGAGTCTCTCTGAGAACTACCTTATGGTACGCATGTCAGTGGAGTACTCAGCCACTTGCGCATTAATTTTATGTGCAGACTGTTGATCAGATAAACAGGAACCTCGTCATCTTAGCCGACGGTGAGTCATTTTTTAAAAAGCAGTGAAAGGAAAGGGAATGTTCGATATCGTAAGGAAAAACTGTCATGTGTTTAGTATAAGCAGTGAAAACTAAGACGAAATAATGGCTATTCATCGTGCATTCGCCCTAAACTCACGCTCAGTTTGACAAAAACAATCTGCGCATCGGTGTTCATCTGAGGGCTTGGCCTCCAGATCTGTGAGACCCACAAATGCTGCTGTTAGGACTGGATTAACACCCACAGTGACCCTAACGGCTAAAAAGATTTTCCTGCCCCTTTATAGGATCTGTTTTCGTTTTCTTCCAGCCACTTGAAGATTCATTTTGCTCCAGTCCACTCAGCTGACAAAAATGAGTTGTAGCTGTAATTCAAAGAGGCCAGCCTTGTCATACTTTGTGTGAAGCTGAATCTCTCTGAATCTCTCTGAGAGCTACGTTAATGATATGCATGTCTGTGGAGTACTCAGTAACTTGCGAGTTAATTTTATCCTCGTGTGGTAATGAAAAATGAAAGTGATATCCGTTATTTGCTGTGTCTAAGTATCTATGCATCAACTTTTCTTTCGGTCTATATATCTACTGTCTCTCTCACATTTTCTCTTTCTCTTTCACTTCCATTGTGTCACTCTTCTCTCCCGCTTTTAATTCAACAATGTGTA
>NC_068988.1:6492346-6493030 GCF_001194135.2 Octopus bimaculoides
GTGTGTGTGTGTGTGTGTGTGTGTGTGTATGTGTGTTTGTATGTATGTATACTTCGATTTGTAAAAATTCGCTTTTATATGCGCTTATGCATATATGGAATTTTTGCATGCCTGAGTGTGTATATGTGTGTGTGTATGTGCATGTCAGTGAAAGAGAAGGAAAGTGTAAAAGAGAATGAGAGAAAGAGAGAAAGTATGCGCGTGTTAGGTAGAAAAAGGTAAAGTAAGAAAGTGAGTGTGTATGTGTGTATGTGTGTGTGTGAGCATGCGCTTGCGTGTATGATTTGAGTGTCGCTTGTCCTGTGCGTTTGAACGTTAGAACTTTCAGAAATTCACATTTACAACGACCAATTTCTATAGTTTCCGCCGAGAAGACGCACCAGCATGACACAAGCTAATACACACAAATAAACACATACAGCAACACACACACGCATGCGCACGCGCGCATTTATATGAATGTTTAAAAGTCAAGAGCTCCATTAACAGATAGATTCCATGCTCTTCAAAAATTCTCTTTCAAGCAGAGATCTTCAATAGGACATCAAGAAAGAAAGTGCGTTTCATAAGCCGTCAATGAAGTTTGCCAGTGTTAGCCTTTCAGTGAGAAGCAATTTCCCTATTTCGTAGCCGTGCTACAAACTGCATCCATTGCTACGCACTAGATTCATATATATATATATA
>NC_068988.1:6496020-6497404 GCF_001194135.2 Octopus bimaculoides
CAGTAAAAATATGCAAGACTTTTCTCAAGTTCCAAATGTGAATTTGTCTGTGATAACTACATCCCAAAGATGGTGCTTTGTATCTTTGGTGGAAACCGGTTCTCTCCTCAGTGGAAGATTTATAATAAAAAAATAGAAGAGGCATACATACATATGTACGTTCAAAAATACATGCATACATACGCACGTACATACATACATACATACATACATGCATACATACATACATACATACATACATACATACATACATACACACTTATGTGCATACATACATTGAACAAAAGAAACTGATGCGGTTTCTTCAAATCCAGTCTATTAGCGGTAATGAAAAATTTGTAAGACATTCCAAAGATTCTGCATTTGAGATTATTTAGACGAATATATGCCCACAATTAGGAACGTGTATCGACATCTCAACCAACATAAATCCCAACCACGCATTTCTAAACACCGGGAAATCTCTTAATTCAAAAGTCTTGTGGCTTTGTTACTGACCAGGAATTCAAAGAAAAATCTTACATACATACATACATACATACATACATACATGCATGCATGCATGCAAAGATACATAAATACATGGACCAACTGCCGGATTCCTACTTCCCACTTTGAAGGGTATGCGTTTGCCATCCAGGAACAGGAAATATCAACCAAGTACCTGATGCACAAACGGGATGGAGATGCAGGAAAAGCCGTAAAATGTGACAACCGATGCAGACTTTGTGGAGTTCACACTGAAGATATCAGCCACATCATAAGCAGTTGTGTGATGGAGGTGTATTTTAGTCGTACTGCTTATCTATTTATTATCTTTTATTCTTTCGTGCTTTATTCTTCGACGTCATCGTCGTTATCATCATCATCATCATCACCATCGTCGTCGTGGTCGTCATCATCATCATCGTCGTCATCCTCCTCTTCCTGCTCCTCCTCCTCATCATCATCATTGTCGTCCACGTCGCCCTCATCATCATTACCATTATCATCATGATCACTACCATCGTCATCATCATCATCATCGTCATCATCATCATAATCATCATAATCATCATCGTCATTTAGATCGTCGTGGTCGTCGATGCTCTCATCGTTATCATCATCCTATATCACTTCCTCCTCTTCCTCCTCCTCCCCATCATCATCATCATCATCCTTTCCGTTACCATCCTCTCACAGAATCGATAACAGCTTTATTTGCTTCCTTCAACTTAATTTCATCCATACTGGTCCCCCCTCCCTGTTCTACATATGGCTCTAATAGCAGCTAACCATTTACTCATAGCTACCACGTGCAAACATAAAATCACACACTCACACACACACACACACACACACACAAATATATATATATGTACACATATGTATAAGTATATATATA
>NC_068988.1:6499270-6500305 GCF_001194135.2 Octopus bimaculoides
CACACACACACACACACACACATATACGTAAACAGATACTCACACACACACATGTTTTTATGTGTGTATGTATGTCTATATATATATGTATATATATATACGCACACACGCGTGCGGATTTGAGCATGATTTTTATAATGTCTCTTTTTTTACTTAAATCGTCAGTTTAATCATTTCTTTTCCTTCCTCCTCCTTTCCCGTAATACAACTTAATATTTTCCATTGGGGGTGTGTTATTTTTCTTCACGGGTGGTCTTCTTAATTATGTATTACATGTTCATAAATTTGCAAAACATACGCCGACATCTTGCGAAGCAGTCTCTCTCCATCCTCACATCGTTGTTGACCCTCTACAAAGCTCAAATAATATTCACACAGGAATACCGCATTCTACATTTGAAACGCTTTTGATTTCATCACGCACGCGCAAACACTAGATTTTATCTCGCTAATCAGCAACGATACAGTGAAGAGTGTAGTACTACACTCTCCAGTGTACGGAGGTTCTGCCTCACACCATAGCTTCATTTGAATTCAGCTGTTCTGTTTTTTGGTCTTTAGGGCTATGTATACACACACACACACACACACACATATATGTATATCAAATATACGAATACATCTTCGCACGATGACAAAGACTTGTTCTTCACCGAGCGATGTGATATCCACGATATTTTCACGTCTTTGCTGCCGTGTCTTTGCACATGATGTGGTTAAAAACTTAATATTACAAGATTGAATATCTGAGAAAGCTTAATTGCTGCGCCTAACAGTGGATATTCTCCTCGCACAACCGGAACCAAATAAGGGGCGACATGGTAACGTGCTGAGCAGGTTATATATATATATAAAATATTATTAATATTTTACATATACCAGGGAGAAACAAAAAAGATATATTAGTGGGACGCTTAAGAATAACGGAAAAGTCTTGGCCGTTTCAGGCCTGTGATCATCTGAAGAGAGTAAACACTCACACACACACGCACGCACACACACACACACACACACACACACACACACACACACACA
>NC_068988.1:6500456-6502230 GCF_001194135.2 Octopus bimaculoides
ATATATATATATATATATATATATATATACATATACGTATGTATATATATACATATATATAATTTATATTATTATATGACTGAACGCCACGCATCCTCTTCCAAGTAAGTATATGTGTGTGTGTGCGTGTGTATGTGTATATGTATGTATATATATATGTGTCTATATGTATATGCACCCATGTGTGTATGTGAGTGTGCGTGTGCGTGTGCTTGTGTGGGTGTGTGTCTATATAATTACGATATATGTATTTAGAAACTTCGAGAGGAATTGAATAAATTATATATTTTATTCCCCCATAAACGTGAATGTTCTGTTGGAAATGACTTTACTGCGGTAGGAACCACGTGAGAAACTCTCATACTGGCTTTTGGTTTAAAATGCAGTCGTATTCATATCACTGGCGGTGAGACAAATACCCGCCATATCCAAGCGTAGACCACCATATCAAGCGATTTCGACTTTCTTTGGCGTCATCAATGATGGACGCACGACTGCTAGAGATAGCAGTCACTCACTTCCACAGCCCCAGCAATATATTGGAAAACAGTGCCAGAGCAGGCGTGATTAGCAAGAGTACATGGTTAAAAAATATACATTAACCACAAGGGGCTGTATTAATACAAGGGGTTATCAATCATCAATCCCTACAAATATATATATTTTTTAAAGTAGAAATCAAAGTAGATAAATGTTTAATAATGTCCTCATGTAGTTGTGTTGGTTCCATAAACTCACAGCTTGACAACCGGCAATGGTTTGTTTACGCGCTTGCAGTAAGCGAGCAGTTTGTCATAAGAGACAGAAGGAGATGCATCAGACTTTAGAACAGTAAGTAACGTGATCAAGTAAAGTGGTTTGACTAATCCATTGAAGGTGGTGCTTCAGCATGGCCGCGATCCAAAGACTGTAACAAGTAAAAAACTAGAGATTACATATACATACACAAACGCGCACACGCACTCACAAACATATACATATGTATACACGCTCATATGTGTATTTGCTTATGTGTATATATATATATGTATATATATATGTATATATATATATGTATATATATGTATGTATATATATATATGTATGCATATATATGTGTATATATATAAGTATATATATATATGTGTCTATGTATGTATGTATATATATATATATATATATACATCTATATATGCACGTATGTATATATATGTACATATGATCTATATGCATGGGTGGGTATATGTATACACACAATTTTACCGGGTTTTCTTTTTAAACAAACGCAGACAGTCCTGCACGCGTATATACATAAGAATATATATATATATATATATATATATATATATATATATATATATATATATATATATATATATATATATACGTACTTATATATATTTTGAAATAATTATATACGTATACAACCGCACACATACACACACGCACGCAAACACAAACACACGTACACATATAGAGATTCACACACATGAATGTGTGCACACAGACACATATATACCCACACAGACAGAGAAGGATTAAAAACATCTCTTTTTATAATCAACCATATGTTGTCCATTTTGTTTGAAACGGCACATTTGATAAGACACAAGAGGAGGAGACATCCCAAAGGTGATATACTAACAATGTGAGTCTAAGATTAACTTCTGTACATACTTACGTTAATACAAGTTGTGTTATACCGTGTGTGGCGTTGTACAGCAGATGGACGCCAGTTTGATTACGATCCACCACGATATATATATATATATATATATATATATATATATATATA
>NC_068988.1:6502688-6503750 GCF_001194135.2 Octopus bimaculoides
TATATATATATATATATATATATATATATATATATGTACGTACATATATATGAATATATATATACACACACACACACACACTCACTCACACACATATATATATATTCCACATATATACATGTATGTATGTATACATATTCTTTTACTTGTTTCAGTCATTTGACTACGGCCATGCTGGAGCACCGCCTTTAGTCGAGCAAACCAACCGCAGGACTTATTCGTTATAAACCTAGTACTTATTCTATCACTTGTTTTTGCCGAACTGCTAAGTTACGGGGCCATAAACACACCAGCCCGGCGTGCTAACGTTTCTGCCAGCTCGCTGCCTTCGATAAGATAAGTATTAGCTGAGCACAGGGAGTCGATATAATCGATTATTACCCTCCCTCGAAATTTCAGGCCTCGAGTCAAAATTTGAAGCTAATTTTATCAGCCAGTTTAGAGCATCGAGTCGCCAGAATCATTAAGGCGCCGGGCAAATGGATTAGCGACATTACTTCCGGCTTTGTACTCTCATTTGAAATTCCACCGGAGTTGACTTTGCCTTTCGCTGTTTCCGGTGTCGATAACGTAAATGCCAGCCGAGCAGACGGGGTCGATGTAATCGAATAACACGCTACCCTGAAATTACTGGCCTTGTGCCAAAATTTGAAATCAATATTATCCGTCAATTTCAAATGTGTGTGTATGTGTGTGTATGTTATAACCTATAAGGTTTTTCCTCTTTCCATGCTGTCACTTGATTTGATCGTTATTTGAATAGCGACTTCATTTATATAGAAATAAAAATAAATAAATGCGCCCTTTTAAAGCCTAACCAGGCTCATGAACCCAGTTTCCCGGTTTCAATGGCGTATGTATTCACCAGGTGGATGGGACGCCAGTCCATCACAACGTTACTCATTTTTGCCAGCTGAGTGGCTGGAGCAACATGAAATGAAGTGTTTTGCTCAAGAACACAACGCGTCACCCGGTGCAGGAATCGAAACCACAATCTTACGATCATGGTGCTGACACCCTAACCACTAGGCCACGCGCCTCCACTATATAGAAATATATATA
>NC_068988.1:6510335-6511436 GCF_001194135.2 Octopus bimaculoides
CTTAGCGGTATTTCGTCTGCCGATACGTTCTGAGTTCAAATTCCGCCGGCGTCGACTTTGCCTTTCATCCTTTCGGTGTCGATAAATTAAGTACCAGGTACGCACTGGGGTCGATGTAATCGACTTAATCCCTTTGTCTGTCCTTGTTTGTCCCCTCTATGTTTAGCCCCTTGTGGGCAATAAAGAAATAAGAAACGTTAGCACGCCGGGCGAAATGCTTAACGGTATTTCGCCTATCTTCATGATCTGAGTTCAAATTCCGCCGAGGTCGACTTTGCCTTTCATCCTTTCGAGATCGATAAATTAAGTACCAGTTGCGTATTGGGGTCGATCTAATCAAGTGGCCCCACTTCCCAGAAATTTCAGGCCTTGTGCCTAGAGTAGAAAAGACTATACACATACGCGAACGCATTGCAAGTCGCTTAAACTAATCACCTAGTCACATAGCTGTGTTATTTCTTAAAAAAATAAATGTTGTTGATAACATTAAGCGAACGATAAGATGGAGAGCCGCAAAGTCCGAGAACTATAGCTGTTTCGTAAGGATGCACACGATTACGATAAGGGGCTCCCATTGTACACATAGGGGTCTACACACATATCTACATACACGTATACTTGTATTTACTTACACACACACACACTCACACACACACGCACACACACATCTATTCACCTATCTTTCTCTATGTCAGTTTGTCTGCCTGGTTGTCAGTCCATCAATATAGTTAACTATATATCTCTGTCTGTCTGTCTGTCTGTCTGTCTGTCTCTCTGCCTGTCTGTTTGCCTGTCTCTCTCTCTGTCTGTCTGTATGTCTGTCCGTCTGTCTGTCCGTCTGTCTGTCTGTCTGTCTCTCTGTCTGTCTGTCTGTCTCTCTATCTTTCTATCTATCGATCTGTCTATCTATCCATCCTACTCTCTCTCATGTATTTCATTTACGGATTTGATATATTATTTATTTACATATTTATTTATTTATTCCTCACACCTGTCATGTCTCCTCTTCGTCCCCCCTCTCTCTCATTCCCCAACCTAACAACGTCCCCTCCCCATCCCCCATTTTATTGCATACATTGTTTCCTAAAAGGGTTTGAACCC
>NC_068988.1:6512929-6515658 GCF_001194135.2 Octopus bimaculoides
TCTTCAGCTCTAGTGTTGGGTGCATGTCTTTTTTCACTGTTTGTGACTGTTCTGATTCAACTGTGGAATGTCCCTCGCTATGGTTATTTTCCAGGATGTTCTGGCCACACGTCTTACGGTTCATCAACCCGCGTTGTTGAATTACTTTCTTCTGACATACCTTCCCTTGGTGGATTAGGATCCAGTTAGCTCAAGACATCACCAGGAGGAACCACGTCCGGTTTCGGTCCCTACTCCTCTACCGTTTTGATGTACAATTTCGACATTTTTCCTGTCACCTCAACTGCAGACTCGTCACAACCAATAGCGCCCGTTCTATTAAGACTACTACTTCTTCTAGTACTGCTGCTGTTGCTACCACTGTTGCTAGTTATATGCAGGAGTGGCTGTGTGGTAAGTAGCTTGCTTACCAACCACATGGTTCAGGGTTCAGTCCCACGGCGTGGCACCTTGGGCAAGTGTCTTCTACTATAGCCTCGGGCCGACCAAAGCCTTGTGAGTGGATTTGGTAGACGGAAACTGGAAGAAGTCCGTCGTATATATGTATATATATGTATGTGTTTGTGTGTCTGTGTTTGTCCCCCCCCCAGCATCGCTTGACAACCGATGCTGGTGTGTTCACGTCCCCGTAACTTAGCGGTTCGGCAAAAAGTAACCCGATAGAATAAGTACTAGGCTTACAAAGAATAAGTCCTGGGGTCGATTTGATTCGACTAAAGGTGGTGCTCCAGCATGGCCGCAGTCAAATGACTGAAACAAGTAAAAGAGTAAAAAAAAAGAGTATGTATTTACATAAGTATACGCATCTATGTATGCATATATGTGTGGTATATACTTATACAGGAGTAGAGGCACAATGGCCCATTGGTTAGAGCAGCGAACTCGCGGTCGTAGGATCGCGGTTTCGATTCCCAGACCGGGCGTTGTGAGTGTTTATTGAGCGAAAACGCCTAAACTTCCACGAGGCTCCGGCAGGGGATGGTGGCGAATCCTGCTGTACTGTTTCATCACAACTTTCTCTCATTCTTTCTTCTTGTTTCTGTTGCACCTGTATTTCAAAGGGCCAGCACTGTGTCACGCTGAATATCCCCCCGAGAACTACTTTGAGGGTACACGTGTCTGTGGAGTGCTCAGCCACTGGCACATAAATTTTACGAGCAGGCTGTTCCGTTGATCGGATCAACTGGAGCCCTCGTCGTCGTAACCGACGGAGTGCCAGCAACTTATATAGGAAGAAAGTGGGTGTTTGAAGCGAAGTGATAACGAAAGAACGAGAGAGAAAGAGAACGAGCAAGAATTAGACAGGGAGTGAGACTAAATGAGGCTCTGACGATGCGGATGGGCGAGGATTCCAATGTCAATTCGTCAAAATACATGAGAAGATGAGAAAAGATGGCTGTATATATGACAGAATTTAATGGGATTTCTGTTGTATCACAAAAGGTCAGAGATCAAAGTTGAAAAATGAATGAGAGTTCGGAAAAAGGAATTAAACGGCAAAAGAGTTCTGTAGACTTTTAGAATCCTTTCGATTCGGTGTCGATGAAGGTTATCATCAAATTAAATGTATCTTTAAGATCTTTTCTTTCACTGGTTTCAGTCACTGGACTGCAGCCATGCTGGGGCACCATCTTGGAGGGTTACGTCGAACAACTTGACCCCAGTAATTATTTCTATTTTTTTTTATAGTCTGGTAGTTATCCTATCGGTGTCCTTTGTCTAATCGCTAATCTTCGGTGACGTAAGCCAACTAACACCGGTTGTCAAGCGTTGGGGGCACAAACACACATACACACACATTGTTTTGTTGGCACTCCGTCAGTTACGACGACGAGGGTTCCAGTTGATCCGATCAACGGAACAGCCTGCTCGTGAAATTAACGTGCAAGTGGCTGAGCACTCCACAGACACGTGTACCCTTAACGTAGTACTCGGGGTAGATTCGCCGTGACACAGAGTGTGACAAGGTGGGCCCTTTGAAATACAGGTAGAACAGGTATAATAGTAAAAATAATTGTGAAAGTTATTGGCTGAAAGGAAATTGTATGGAAGCCCGAAGAAAGGTCACTACTTATTCTCGGCTGGTAGACAAAGATTTTTTACACAGTGGAACATCTCCCTCTCACCGATTGGTTGCCTTTCCAGAGTGCATTCTGCTATAAAATTTGGAACTGTTTCTAACCCGGAGGTAGCTTAAGAATCGTGGTCTCTTGCTTTTTTTCCCACACCAATTTTGGAAGCCCTACAAATGAAAGGGTCTACTGCCTTTCATGTTCAATGTCACCACAAAATAAACTCAATCATTTCTAATATTGGCACAAGGCCTGAAATTTGGGGAGGAGGGGGTTATCGATTACATCGACACCAGTATTTGACTGGTACTTATTTTATCGACTCCGAAAGGATGAAATGCTAAGTCGACCAGGTTGGGAACTGAAATCCGAACGAAAAGAAGGACGCTGAGCAGTTTGTCTGGCGTGTTAACGATTCTGCCAGCAGCTCATTGATAATCGCAAAAATAATTCTTTCTAATATGGGCACAAGGCCTGCAAGTTTCAAAGAGAGCGAAGTCGATAATATCGATTTAAGTACTTCATTCGTACTTTATTTTTTATCGACCCCAAAATGATGAATAGCAAAACTGATTTTGGCAGGATTTAGACGCAGGACTCATGAAAGAGAACAATATATTATAATTGTATGTAATTTAGGAAGCAAACCTGAAGATC
>NC_068988.1:6516585-6517525 GCF_001194135.2 Octopus bimaculoides
GAGAGAAGTAGGGAGAGAGAGAGACAGAGAGACAGAGAAAGAGAGAGAGAGAGAGAGAGAGAGAGAGAGCCGAGGAGTAAGATGGACAGTAAAGATAGACAAAACGGCGGACAGATAGATAGACAGATAGATAGATAGAGAAACAGATAGATAGAAAAAAAGATAGACAGGTAGACAGACAGACAGATAGATAGATGGATGGATAGATATGTAAGCGAAGGGTTAGACGAATATCTATAGACACAACTACAGCTCACCAATCTGGTACTTTTAAACAGAGTACCAAAGATTTTAGATTACATCAGAGAAAACTGACCCCCGATCTGATTGTGATAAAAACACCTCTACATACACACACAGACACGTATACACGCATGCACGCGTGTAGCAGAGATCGGCTCAAGTTTGTGAGTTAGTCGGTACTCGGGGTTGTACAATTCTTGGAGATATCCAAAGCACCTTTGAAATGGGAAAAGAATGCAGTTAAAGAAACAGCGTAAAATATTGCTCCGGTGCTCTTTCGAATTTCTCAATCACACAACGCAAACGCAAAAGTGAAGGGGAAATATGAAAAAGACAGAACATTTTAGATGCTCGTGAAGATGAGAGAGTTACGAACATAAAAGAATAATGAGCGTTTGTTTTCTCAAGAATTCTTGGAAGTAACGGATAGAAAGAGGTGGGGGAGAGAGAATTAGAGAGAGAGAGAAAGAATAGAGAGGAATGTGAGTTCATATGTAATAAATATACGAATATCTATCTGTCTGTCTGTCTGTCTATTATCTATCCATGTATGCATACATACACACACACACACCTAAACATATATATACATATATATATTCATATATAAATATGCGCGCACACACACACACACACACACACACACACATATATATACATTCATGTATGTATATATATGCATGCATATATATATATA
>NC_068988.1:6525779-6526639 GCF_001194135.2 Octopus bimaculoides
CTCCCATCGCTTGATAGCCGATGGTGGTATGTTTACGTCCCCGTAACTTAGTGGTTCGGCAAAAGAGACCGATAGAATAAGTGCTAGGCTTACAAAGAATAAGTCCTGGGGTCGACTAGAAAGGCGGTGCTCCAGCATGGCCGCAGTCAAATGACTGAAACAAG
Organism: Octopus bimaculoides; assembly: GCF_001194135.2. Classification (NCBI taxonomy): domain Eukaryota; kingdom Metazoa; phylum Mollusca; class Cephalopoda; order Octopoda; family Octopodidae; genus Octopus; species Octopus bimaculoides. Next base: position 6,525,944 of record NC_068988.1, read on the forward strand.
TAAAAGAGATCTTTCTGTGTTTTCTTTTACCCGAAGCCAGGAACTTTTCAGCATTCACCACGTAGTAGGAAAAGTCGTTGCTGTTGTTGTTGGTGGTGGTGGTAGTGGTGGAGGGAATTGTTTAATAAAAAGGTGGCAGCCATATTGTATCTGAGTTTGAAAGAAACCAAGGTATGGAGAGGGACGACGTAATCTCAGTTAAATAAGAGCAGAAAGGGGATTAGTGAAATAAAAATTTAAAAACAAAACCCCATCATGGATTGCAGTGTATATCATGTAAGATTAAAAGAGATTAAGGTCATCCCCTTTTTACACTATATTCCAATGTCTCTCCTTCTCTCACATACACACTCTCTCTCTCTCTCTCTCTCTTTCTCTCCCTCTCGTATTTCTTCTCTGCTTCTCTCTCTTTGTCTGTCTATCTCTTTGCCTCAGCCTCTCTATCTCCCTCCTTCTCTTTTTCTATCTGCCTGTCTCTCCATCTTTCTTTTCTCTTTCCCTCTCCCTCCCTCTCTAACGCTCTCTCCCCCCTCACTCTTTCAATTTTCCTCCATTTCTCTATCTTTCCTTCAACCTCTCTTTCTCCCCTCTCTCTTTAGCCCTTCTCTCCTCCTCTTCTCCCTCTTCCCCCTTTCTCTTCACTTTTCTCTCTTCCCTATCTCCCTCTCTCTTTCTCTTTCTCTCTCTTTTTCCCAT
>NC_068988.1:6533844-6538099 GCF_001194135.2 Octopus bimaculoides
GTTTTAGGGATTCACACAGACAGACAGACAGACAGACAGACAGACAGACAGACAGACAGACAGATAGACAGACAGACAGACAGACACACAATCTCATTTTTATATTTATAGATATATACATGCGTATATATATACACACACATATATATATATATATATATGTGTGTGTGTGTGTGTGTGTGTGTGTATACATATATATGTATGTATATATATATATTTCGTGATCATTATAGTAATATATAATCTTCACTCGTCAGTATGATATAGTCAAGACACAAAGAAACAAACAAGAAATCATCATACCAAACGAACACCTCATGTATTCTGGACAGCACATAGAAGATTGTTTATCGCTATATATCTATGAAAAAGGCTCCATCATCATCGTCACCATCACCACCACCACCTCCATCATCATCATCACCATCATCATCAGCATCATCATCATCATCACCATCACCATCATCGCCATCGTCGTCATCATTATCAGCATTGTTATCCTTCATTATACTCATTATCATCATCACCACCACCACCCGGATAGATAGAAAGATAGATGCATACATACATACATACATACATACATACATATACACACATACGCATTGGTGTATAATTTGGGTGTTGTGCTATTTCTAACAGGTTAAATGGCCAAGGAAAGTATACTCTCCTCGTAAGCCCTTTCACTCGTTACTGTTAACCCCCGCCCCCGCTGCTATCATTGTGAAAAACATCCAACGTGTCTTTGAATTTCTAGGACAGCATATGTGTAATTTGTGGGGAAATTTGTCTTCTATTCCTCGTAGGTCTAGTGCTGCCCTCTCTCTCCTGGTGTTAGTGTTACCCCCACTGGAATCATTTTAACACCCAGTGTGTTTTTCCATTTTGAAATCGGATTCTTTTATTCTTTCGTACGTTTTAGCCCTGAGGCTAAGGCCATACTGGAGCACCGTCAGAGGATGTGTGCCATTTTGTATAATCTGAAGGAGATTTGTGCGCTGTTTCTAGCAGATCGAGCTGCTGTATAGAGCTTAAGTTCCCTCCTCGTCTTCCTCTCCACATGTTATCTTTACCAAAAGGATTTTCAGTGTGTTCTTCAGTTTCTAAGACTGTATTTTCTCTTGTCATCCATCGCCTTTTTTTATTCATTGGAGTGCGGCAATGCTAGAGCACCACCTAGAAGGTTGTAATCGAAGAAAATCGACCACGTTTTGTAAATCTGGTGCAGATTCTGTCGGTTTCTAATTTACGTAGACGTAAACAAACCGATGCCGGTTATCAAGTTGAAGGAGAGAGAAACACAAACACACGTACATAAATACATACTCGTGGCTGTGTGGTAAGAAGTTTGTTTTTCAGCCACATGTTTCCGGGTTCAGGCCCACTGCGTGGCATCTCCGGCAAGGGCCTTTTGCTATAGCCTTGGAGCAACCAAAACCTTGTGAGTGGGTCTGGTAGACGGAAACTGAAAGAAGCCCATCGTGTACATGTGTGTGTGCGTGGGTGTGTATGTGTGTGTGCGTGTGTGCGTGTGTGTGTGCGTGTCTTTGTGCATGTGTATGTCACTTTATTTGTATTTGTTCCCCACCTCCGGTTGACATCTGTTATTGGTATGTGTGTATCAAACCTCGTAACATAGCGGTTCGACACAAAGACCAATAGACTAAGTATCAGTCTTTAAAAGAAAAAGAAACTGATGAAGGGCCGAATCGCTTGACTTAAATTCTTCAACGAGGTGCCCCTGCATGGCCGCAGTGTAATAACTTGCAACAAGTACAAGATAAAAGACATGTATGGCTTCCACATAGTTTCCGTTTCCCAGATTCATTCACAAAGCAGTGATCAGCCTGGGTCTATAGTAGAAGACACTTGCTCGAGGTTCCACCTCACAGTAGAACTTGAACCCCAAAACACACGCTTGCAAAGTGAGCATCTTAACCACACAACCAAAATTGTATCCGTATGTGTCTAGTTTGTAATTTTGTGCAATTTGAGGGAGATTTGTGCGCTATTTTTTACTAGTTAAGTGACCACATAGACAACACCCCATTCCCAGTTGCCCCCACACATGCACTTCGTGGTTCCCATCCCTCCCCATCTCCGTCTTATCGTTATGGTTACCGCCACAGCTATCATTATGGCGATAATTACGTTTATGTAGTTATCTCAGGGCAGGTGGTTAATTGACTTCCGTTGCCGCTGAAGACACTTCAACATTATCAGCTCTGACAATAAATAAATAATGTTTACATTATCTCCTTGTTGTTGTTGTACTAATTGTTGTTGTTGTTGTCGTTATTCTCTTCGTCATCGTCATCGTTGTTGGTTTAGCTCTTTCTCTTTTAGACTAACCAATAAGACTCTCTCTCTCTTTCTCTCCCTCTTTCTTCTCTCTTTCTCTATCTCCCTCTCTCTTCTCTCTTTCTTTCTCTCCCAATCTTTCTCTCTCTCTCTCCCTCTCGTCTCTCTCTTTCTCTCTCTCCCTCCCTCTCTCTCTCTCTCTCTCTACCTATCCCGCTCTTTTTATCTTCTGGTCAATAACTGCAACTATCAAGATATATGGACATCAAAACTTCCCTTTCCTTGATAATGATGGTTAGGATTATGTGATGATGATGGTGACGACGACGACGACGGTGTTAATGACGGATACGACGACGACGGTAATGATAATGATAGTAATAATAATAATAATAATAATAATAATAATAATAATAATAATAATAATAATAATAATGATAATAATAATAATAATAATAATAATAATAATAATAATAATAATAATAATAATAATAATAATAATAGTCTATGTAATCCTAAATTTTAAAACAAACGATTTTCTTATGGTTTCTTAAACATTCTCTAGAACAATACTATGTGCAAAACCAAATATATGGCACCCTAGGCATAAAACCAGCATGAACTTCAAAATTGTTGTCTCTTGAGGTCTCTGGGTGAGACTTGGAGTCAACTTGTAAAAATACAAAGCAAAAGTCAAATATAATAATAATAATAATAATCCTTTCTACTATAGGCACAAGGCCTGAAATTTGTGGGGAGGTGGCCAGTCGATTAGATCAACCCAAGTACGCGCCTGGTACTTAATTTATCGACCCCGAAAGGATGAAAGGCAAAATCGACCTCGGCGGGATTAGAACTCAGAACGTAAAGACAGACGAAATACAGCCAAGCATTTCGCCCGGTGTGCTAACGTCTCTGTCACCTCGCTGCCTAATTTTTTATTGTTTTCAACTCATGGTTAGATGAGGCTTCAGGAAAACAAGTCTATAGACTCATTAAAATGTTTCTCCTCGAGGAAATCCTTAGCAAAAGGCGAAACATTTATCTGCTCGGGGTGAGAAGAAATCAGAATTTATATAAGAATAATTCTTTCTCCTAAAGGCACAAGGCCAGAAATCTTGGAGGAGGAATCGAGTCGATGAGATCGAACTCAGTTCTTGTCTGGTGCTTATTTTATCGACCCCCACACCCGAAAGGATAAAAAGTAAAGTCGACCTCGGCAGAATTTGAATTCACATGACACAAGTCTTCCGTAATTTTTTTTACTCTGTTTTGTCTTATGTCCTTGTTTTCGTATATATTCGCTGCTTTCTTCCAAGGAATCAAGTGCTCTTAGCTTAGATTTTTCTTGGGGCTGGCCACATTGGAGCGGTCTCGAAACTGCAAAGATAATCCAGAACTCGACTGAGGAAAGAAAACTCCGACTAACCTGGCCTTGATTTTTCTTGTCCCTTTTTTATATCATCTAGCTGTCTGGATGTTTTGCGTTCTTGTCCCATTTTTTTGTATTCTTTAATATATATTTGCTAAAATTGGGAAAAAAATAATCTCAGGAACGGGGATAAATGATCTGATCAATTGTATGTTTCTGAGATGCAAAGCTGTATTGAGTAATTTTGGATACCCAACCAAATACTGACGGTGTGAGCTTATTACTGATTGTTTAAAGCAAAAAAAAAAAGAAATTTTACAAATCTTTCTTAATTTACATGGCAACACTCTGTCTCTCTGTCTGTCTGCCTGTCTCTCTCTCTCTCTCTCTCTCTCTCTATATATATATATATATATATATATATATATATACATGCATACATAATACATACATACATATATGTATATAATATATACATATATATATACATTGGTGCTTTGTTTTACCACCACTACTCTCTTTTTCTCTCTCTCCCTCTATATACATACATACATATATGTATGTATGTATGTATGTATGTAT
>NC_068988.1:6538445-6540084 GCF_001194135.2 Octopus bimaculoides
AGGCATTTGTCGGGCCAGAGCTACAGTAGAAGACACCTCCCAATTTGCCACGGAGACTGATTGTAAAGAGAGATTCTTACCCACACATCTATGCCTTCGCTTATACTCACCTACACCTGATTTAGCAGATATTTCTAGCAGACAATGTGATCCTATAGAAGCTTAATTAAATTACGTTGATTCAGACAAATGCCAGTCTAATTCTCTCAATCATTTTCCCTCTATTTTTTCTTTACCCCTCTCTCTAACACCCTTGCTATCGCTCTCTCTCTCTCTCTCTCTCTCATTTTTTTTCTCCCTTCTTACTTTCCCTTGTTCCACAAACGAAAAAGTTTTCCCTTCAATTCGGAACAATTTCAAATCAGTGATAAACTGCAATGTAACACCAGATGGCAGGCATGTGTACCGCTAATGCGCAAACAGCATAAACAGCAAAATTAAAGGAAAATAAAAACACAGTAACAAACATAACAACGAAAACAACAACAACAACAATAATGAAAACAATAAGAAGAACAGTAAGAACGACTATGATAACATGCACATGAAAATACACACGCGCACACACACATACATTCATACACACATACAAGGCTCTATACAAAATTATACGCACATGTATATAGGCCCATGCATCATATATATATATATATATATATATATATATATATGTGTGTGTGTGTGTGTGTGTGTGTGTGTGTGTGTGTGTGTGTACTGTGTATATATGCATGTGTAAATATGTATAGTGTATATATGTATGTGTATATATGTATGGGTATACATGTGTTTGTATGTGTGTAGAAGAAGAAGAAGAAGAAGAAGAAGAAGAAGAAGAAGAAGAAGAAGAAGAAGAAGAAGAAGAAGGTGACACACAGAAAGACACATACATGTACGCATACATAGAGCAATGCAATTATACGCATGCTTATACGCACATTCATACAAACAATAGAAGCAAACTCATACACATGCATTTATGAAATACCAAAAACCGGCGGACTGACAGACAGAAATATGCAACGTGGCAAATAAAATAGAAAATAAATCCAAAATATATATAAACTAAAAAACTCAATAAACTTCGCAAAGAACATTATTGTAGATCCAGCGATAACAATAACCACAAGGATGATGGCGGGTACAGCGATGACGACGGCGACATTAGCTAGAAACTTTAAACAATGCTCCTTCGTGATAGTAAAATGTATAAAATATCAACAAAAACAATAACTTTGACGGGCGTTACAATGTCTATAGAAGCGGGCCAGCGGCAGCATCACAAACATCGCAGCAATCTTGGCCATAAACAACTGGGGCAACATTAATGACGGGAATAGTAAAAGAGAACAAAACTGCCGCAGTGTTTACGAGGTTGAAAATATTAGCAATGATCTACACATGACAAGAAGGATAACTACGATGAAGATTACAGGAAGGGAGATAACAACAAAATTTAGAGCAGTCAGTAGGATCTATAAAGAAGAAGAAGAAGAAGAAGAAAAGCAACAACAACAACAATAACAACAAAACCTACTAGAAATACAACAACAGCAACAACACCGGTACTTATTGTTTTAAAATGCTTGGCCTCTTTTACAGTTTTGTCTAAGATACAGGGACGAAAATATACAAACACCGG
>NC_068988.1:6541895-6543811 GCF_001194135.2 Octopus bimaculoides
AGCTTTGGCTTAGGGGTCATGGCCACACACCCACGGTTCATCACCTGTTGTGACCGTTTCCGAGGGGTATACATCTTTCTTGAAACAGGCAAAGAGATTCTACGTTGCTGAAACTTGATCTTCTCTCAGAGACGACTGTACTCTACACACTTTACTTCGAAGCTCTGCTATAAACAACGGAAGTGAGCGAGTACGTTATGACTTGGTGTGCATGCGCGTTGGAGTTCAAGGTCAATCTGTGCCGAGCGGCTTCACTCTGTGTACTTTAGCCCTGTTACTATAACAACAGTCCCGATTCTTTTTGATCAGACCTCGTATAAAAATGTATACAGTAATCCCTGGACCATTGTGGGTGTTATGTTCCAAAAGTCCCGCGATAGGCGAAACTCCGCGATAAGTGAAACTTCACAAAGTAGAGACAGTACTACACTGTATATTTTTGTTTGCATTATTTTTATAATTTGTATATATTTATTTTATTATAAATGCAAAACAATACTACCGAGGAATCGACGTAAGCTTAAAAAATAAACCACGATAGGTGAACTGTGATAGGTGAATCGCGATAGGACGAGAAATTACTGTACATACATACTTATATATATATGAATATATTTATATATATAATTACATAAATAATATTTTTATAAGCAAATTCGAAAGGCTTTGCGAGTTACGGAGAGAAAGCTACTATGGAAGGTTCATGGTACAATAACTGTATATAATATATATCATAATGATATTTAATCTCTGATTTTGAAGCAACAATTTTTAAATATGAGCAAATGACCGAAAAATGGTGCGCTAACCTAAGGCTAAATCGAACCCACAAATCGATGCTTTCATGGCTCCTTGCCAATCTCATTGGCCATTCACTCACCCATCAATTTCAGTCAAATTTAGTTAATATATACTTAAACTGTCTTAATACTACATAAATAATATATATTTACGATGGGATTCTTTTAGTTTCCGTCAACCAACATCAGTCGTCGAGCAGCATAGAAAAAGAGATTTACACAAACTGTCACGTATTAGGACTGAACCAAAAAACCATGTGGTTTGGAAGTAAGCTACGTACCACGCACTCACTCCTACGTCTGTGGTTGAGTTAAAAATACAAATGGGCGCCGCTTTAAACCGCTACACTGTAGGATCGAGGCCACGACCGAGGAAAACGAAAGGCTAAAAAAAAACAAAAAAAAAACCCCGGTGTTAATCGCGAGAGAACTTTACACATATGTCCTCGCCTGTTACAGAAATCTAACAAACAATATTTAATTATATCTCTCATACGTTCTAACTTCAAGAATCATACCATTCTTCCTAAATACACGACGAAGCAAATCAACAATAAAACTGAACTCAAGATCTAATTATGTGATAGTTTCCAATTCCAATATCGCATATATTAGTGTCCCTAGGCACTAGTACAAGATTAGTCCGCTCACAAATATCTTTCCGAGTTCAACGGACTTCTACTACTCGACATTTACAAGGTATATTGACCAATTAATTTAAACAACTGTTTACATTTGCACTCGTAGTATTAAATTTGAACTTTGCTCTTTGCGAAATACTTTACCAAGACGCTGTATGTTTCCACTTTGAAATTTCACAGATGCACTTCCTCCAAGCTATTTTTCACCCCTTTGGAATGAATATCTATCTATCTATCTGTCTGTCTATCTATCTGTATTGCAACAGACATACATATTGCATATATAAATGGCAGGTGTGGAATATACATGCACACACAAACACACATACAAACGCATGCATACATACACACATACATACATACATACATACATACATACATACATACATACATACATGCATACACACAAATGCATATTCAGGCGCTCATACGCCCATAAACACACACTGAAACAAATGTTTTATCCTATATATAT
>NC_068988.1:6544456-6544948 GCF_001194135.2 Octopus bimaculoides
CACGCACACACACACACACACACACACACACACACACACACACACACACACACACATACACAGGTCCACACATATCTATATATGTGTGCGTATTTATGCATATACATTTTTCAAGTTCACGTGTATGTGTGCATATGTGGGTGCATAATAAAAGCATGAGAATTGGTACACAGCTGCAAACAAATCGAGATTTTTCATTTTAATTCGATTGCAAATGAATCCATTTGAACAACTGTATATACGTGTGTATAGAAGTATGTGACGCGATTGTTTTTTCGTGGCGTGTAGAAAATCGCACATCGATCGACATAATTTTTGCATGGTTTATCATGAATCTTCCACATTCATGCTGTATGATATTTATGTGTGTGTTTGTGTGTGTATGTGTGTGAGTGTTTGTGTGTGTATGTGTGTGAGTGTGTGTATGTATGCATAAACATACATACATACATACATACATACATATATATATATATATATATATATATATAT
>NC_068988.1:6548152-6549164 GCF_001194135.2 Octopus bimaculoides
AGGATCGCGGTCTCGATTCCTAGACCGGGCGTTGTGAGTGTTTATTAAGCGAAAATACCTAAAAAGCTCCACGAGGCTCCAGCAGGGGATGGTGGCGAACCCTGCTGTACTCTTTCACCATAACTTTCTCTCACTCTTACTTCCTGTTTCTGTTGTGCCTGTAATTCAAAGGGTCAGCCTTGTCACACTGTGTCACGCTGAATATCCGCGAGAACTACGTTAAGGGTACACGTGTCTGTGGAGTGCTCAGTCACTTGCACGTTAATTTCACGAGCAGGCTGTTCCGTTGATCGGATCAACTGGAACCCTCGACGTCGTAAGCCAACAACAACAACAAATTGAGTGAGACAGCAGCGCATGCTATCAAAGTGACAGTGGGGTAAAATATACTAAGCCCAGTATCCCCATTATGACTACCCGTCTGATAAAAGTACAACAGGCAAATCTGTGGTATTGGACAGAATATTTGCTGTAACCCATCTTTTATAACAAGACGAAGAGGATACCAGGTACATGCATCACAACCATACGTGCGCGACATAGTGATCTCATAACAAGTTAAAACAGCGCATGACCCTGCAAATAGTGGGAATCAGGGTACAGAATTGGTGTCCTAATTACCACTTTTATACCTTGATCTCCATTGTTTCCCTCTGCGTAGTAGTATATGCATTATTTTCTAAAATCATTCTGCCACAGATATAGCAAAAGGAGACAATGTAATTATTTTGGTTTCTGTTATTAATGTAAATTTGTTAAAAAGGGTTTATTCTTTATGTTTGAAATCTATATGGTCATCTGCTGTTGAAGAGAGCGATTTCTTTCAAACTGACGTAATGCTTTCAAAGATCAATTAAATGGAGCCGCTTGAACCGGCCGTAATGTATTGACACCTGTACATCCTTGTTACTTATTTACATTCTGTTCACCGAACTTGGACCATACTGAACTGGCAAGGTGCCTGAATCTAAGTACCTAATTCAACTGAATCATATATATATATATATATATA
>NC_068988.1:6549436-6550688 GCF_001194135.2 Octopus bimaculoides
ATATATATATATATATATATATATATATATATACATACTTATATTTATTTATAAATACATACAAACACATACAGACACATGCACACGTATGCAGACATACACACACATCTCTGCACACACGCCCTCACACGGAAGTAAATACGTATGCGTAACCATGTACACACATATGTATGTATGTATATAAATATAAATGTATATATATACATCCATTTATACACATATATATATACATATATATATATACACATATATACATACATGTATATATATATATATATATATATATATATATATATATATATATATATATAGATAGATATATATATTGATATATGTATATATACATATATGTACACATATATATATGTACGTATGTATGTATAATTATATATACATATATGCATATATGTAATATGTACAGACAACTGCAAACTCAACCGCTACCAGTCATAAGAACACACACATACGCACACACATACCCACGCGCTGACGAAACAGAAGAATAAAGAATAACAAAGAATTGGACGGAGGAGAAGAATTCGAAACAACCGTCTTGGGAAATGGTTTACATATTTTGTTTTATTTTCTTCTGTTTTTATTTCTTAACTTTTGTTTTACGAATATATTTTATCCTGATTATATTTTTTGTTATGTAGCTAGATGTTTTCTGTGTTTTTTTTAATAATATATATTTTATATTTATTTCTCAGTTGACACAAGAAAATGCAGGTGGAGGGTACCCCCCAAAAAACGAAGATGCAAAAAAATGAAAACACGATGAATGGGGGATATTAAAAGACATCGAGAAAAAATAAATTGAAACAAACAGTAAATAAATAAATAATAAAGAAAAACAAATATGCGGGGCCAATCAACTAAATACTTGACACGTGACAAATAATGTAACAAGAAATGCATTTATCCAAAGGAACGCATCTTAATGTAGCAGCATCAGCAGCAGCAGCAGCGGCAGCGGCAGCGGCAGTTGTAGTAATAAAAAAAATGTGGTTGTGGTTGTGGTGATGGTGGTGGTGGTGAAGAACTTAACTCAGCAATCTCATGGTTCGTTCCGCACTGTAATCACTTGGTTCTAAACACAGGGCCTCAACAATTGCTTACTCTGCAACCGTTGCTCCATACGTATCATTGTCACCGCCCCTATCTATCTATCTATCTATCTATCTATCTATCTATCTATCTATCTATCTATCTGCAAATTATATTGAATTAGAACGGTCATACTGAAGAGCCA
>NC_068988.1:6550948-6553448 GCF_001194135.2 Octopus bimaculoides
ATATATATATGTATATACATACACACGCACACACACACACACACACACACACACACATATATATATATATATATATATCTATGTACATATATAAGTGTGGTAAAGCAAGCATGATAAATATAACTCCAAATATTGGTGTGTGTGTGTGTGTGTGTGTGTGTGTGTACGTGTGCGTGTGTGTGTACGTGTGCGTGTGTTTTCGCGCGCGTGCGTGCTATTTATTTTTGATCGATAGGAAATCAAGAAGTGACTTGGCGGCTGAGATTTTTGTGGTCACTACCAATATGCATACGTACTAATTTTGTATTCACACACACTGACGCATATGCATATATGTGTATGTATATATTTGCACACACGCACACACACACACACATACACACATATGTATAAGTATAATATAAGTATATAAATATAGGTATAATATGTAAAGCCCCATTCGAACACATGATAAATCTCATAAGAAACACACCCAACCGGAATCTGATGAATCATAAGCGAAACAAGTCACATTAAAAACATTAAAAAATACGAAAAACATCTCCTCATCAATATATATATATAAAAAAGTGTACTTTAGCAATATTAGATAGAGATGCTTGGAGTTGGGAGTCGAGAGGTTTGTGTGAGAGAGGGCGGGACCTGATTGGTATGTTGGGTCAATAAACCTTTTGTGGCTTGACGCCTAGTCTGACTTCGTTATTAGATCTGTCGAAGAATCTTGTTTGATCACCATTATTTATTTATTTATTTATTTATTTATTTTATTTATTTGTTTATGCTGCTGGCTCTTGAGATATAATTTTCTCCCCCTTCTCTCTCTCTCTCTCTCTCTCTCTCTCTCTCTCTCTTTCACATACACACACACACTAACAAGCGTTAGGCATAATGCAGTAAATCTTCTGTCTGTCTGATATTACAAAGGCATTGTACTTCGCTCCACTTATGCCCACCATTACTCTTTCCTACTCTAGGCACAAAGCCGGAAATTTTGAGGGAGAGGGCCAGTCTATTAGATCGACCCCAGTGTTTTACTGGTACTTTATTTATCGACCCCGAGAGCATGAAAGGCAAAGTCGACCTCAGAGCCTAAAGACGTCCGGCGTGCTAACGATTCTCCCAGCTCGCTGCCTTAAAATAATAATAATAATAATAATAATAATAATAATAATAATAATAATAATAATAATAATGATAATGATGATGTTGAGGATGATGATGATGATGATAATGATGATGATGATGAAGATGATGTTGGTGATGAAGATAATTCTTTCCCCTATAGGCACACGCTCTCAAATCTTGAAGGAATGAGGAGCAGTCAATATCAGCGACCCCAGGACTTAACTGGTAGCTTGTTTTGTTGACACCCCCGAAAGAATGAAAGACAATGTCGACCTCGGTGAAATTTGAACTCATGTGGTAAACACGAACGAAATGACGGTGAGCATTTTGTCCGGCGCACTGAAGATTCTGCCATATCACCACATTACTTTAACGTGTTATAATTGTTTCATATTTTGGCACAAAGCCAGCAATTTCAGGGAGGTGGGGGGTAGATCGATTACTTCGATCCTAGTACTTGATTGGTATTTATTTTATCGACCCCCGAATGGATGAAAGGCAGAGCTGACCTCGGCAGAATTTGAAAGTGGAACCTGAAAATGGAAGAAATATCACTGAGGAGGAGGAGGAGGATGTTTTTGAGGAGGCTGAGGGTGAGGAGGAGGTGGCGGAAGGTGATGATGAGGAGGAGGAGGAGGAGGAAGAAGAGGAGGAGGGGGGGATGATGATGATGATGATGAGGCGGCGGAGGAGGTTGTGGATGATGATGAGGATAATGTTGATGATGATGATGATGATGATGCACAATATATATACACACACACGCACACACACACACACACACACACACACACACACACACACATATATATATATATATATACATACATATATATATGTACATAGATACATATATATACATACACACATATATATGCATATATATTATATGTATATATATACATAAATATACATATACTTACAATAATACATTTACGCATATGAATTTACATACGTATATGCGTAAGTATATACGTATGGTTTAAATGAAAATATGGGACTTTATTCATTGTTTATACATACGAATCTTTCGTCTTCCATCTGCCTTGATTTCAAATGTTTAAAGAATTATTTTAACAATGACCGAATAACATTATAATGTTTACTGTTTCTTGTTGATATATATGTGGATGTGTGTACGTATATGTGTGTGTGTGTGTGTATTCACACAAAGCACACACACATACACACACACACACAATTTATGTGTATATAAATAATCCGCATGAATTATGAATTAACTGCAAATGAGTAAATATGGCAACAATTAATAATAATGATAAAAGCAGTGCGGAGTAGTGACTCTCAAAAAAGAAGGAAGAAGAGAGCGGGGTTAAAAAATATTTCAACGCCATTGTTGACAGGAAGTGATTTG
>NC_068988.1:6557478-6560426 GCF_001194135.2 Octopus bimaculoides
TATATATATATATATATATATATATATTGGAGTCGCGGTGTGTTGAGTAGCTTAGCTTGCTTCCCAACCACATGGTTCCAGATTCAGTTCCACTGCGTGACACCTTGGGCAAGTGTCGTCTACTATAGCCTCGGGCCGACCAAAGTCTTGTGAATGCATTTGGTAGATGGAAACTGAAAGAAGCCCGTCGTATATGTGTATATGTATGTGTATGTGTATGTGTGTGTGTGTGTGTTTGTGTGTTTGTGTGTGCAAGCATATATATATGCGTATATATGTTTATATATATATGTATTTTTTATATATGTGCGTGTGTGTGTGTGTCAGTGTTTGCGTCTCTTTCTGTCTGTGTTCTCCCCCACCATTGGCAATCGGTGTTGGTGAGTTTAGAAATTTGTCCGCCGCTCTAACGGCTCCGCCGCTCTAACGGCTCCGCCAAAACATGGCACTGCAATGACAGCTACGACGGGGATGTTGGTTGGTCGTTGAATGGATTACACCACGGCATTCGTATATTCAAATGCAGCTTTCTATTCTAAGAGAGAACCCGCGATCATCAAACCAATAACGCTTGCTTGTCACGTTCCTGAGAAGAAACAGAACAACCAAAGTGTTAACGAAACTTGCAATTCTACGCCTGGAGGGCACAGATGCGATTCTTATAGATTTTTGGCGCTCAGTCGAATTACGTTTCGTACGTTTGCAATTTATAAAGAAGCGACAAGGTAGATAGATATGGCCGACGATTCTTCTTCTTCTTTAGAAAATGTAAATGAAATGAAAGAATTCTTTAAAATAATGAAAGGTGATATGATGAGGATGATGATGATGATGATGATGATGATGAGACGATGATTATGAAAATCATGATATTAAGAAAAACAAAAACAGAAATGATAAAAATATCATCATCATCATCATCATCGTCGTCGTCATCGTCATCAATAATAATAGTAATAATAACAACAACAACAACAATGATAATAATAATAATAATAATAATAATAATAATAATAATAATAATAATAATAATTGTGATGATGACGACGACAACGATGATGATGATATTGGCAATGTTGATGAAGGCAGTAGTAACGTTGATGTTGATGAGTAAGAGGAGAGGAGGAGGAAAATGACAATGTTAACGATGGGAATGTCGTTGATGATGACGATGGTGATGATGTGGTGGTGGTGGTGATGATGATGATGACGATGATGATGATGAGGATGGTGGGGATGATGATGATGATGATGGTGATGATAACGATAACAACGATGACAACAAAGACGACGAAGACGACGACGATGATGACAACGGTAATAGCGTCAGAGGTTGTGGTGTCGGCGGTGGTGCTTGGAGGGGAGACTCCATTTCACAATTAGGCGCAAACCCTCAGGCAGCGATATTTAAATAACTTGAAAATTCTTCACTATCAGACTTGTCAACGCCGCCCTCATCCCAATCACCAGCATCAACAACATCATCATCATCAACATCGTCATCGTCATTGTCATCGTCATCACCGACATTGAAAACACCAGAAATAGAGTAATAGTGGTGGTAGTGGTGGTGGTGCGATTTTGTAATTCTTCCGTGCAGGGTTCCCAATGTACTGGACCCTTGTGTCCAGTAAGAGACGTCATCATCATCATCATCATCATCATCATCATCATCATCACCATCATCCTCATCCTCATCATCATCATCATCATCATCATCATCATCATCATCATCATCATCATCATCATCATCGTCGTCGTCTCCAACATCGTCACCGTCATCATCGTCTTCACCATCATCGTCATCACCATCGTCGTCGTCATAATCACCATCATCATCATCGTCGTCGTCGTCGTCGTCGTCATCATCAACATCATCATCACCATCATCATTGCCGTCGTCATCGTTATCGTTGTTGACACTGTTTCTTTCTTTCGTTCTTTTATTTATTTATTTATTTACATTTCTTGTTTCTTTAACAAAGTTTTTGAAACCCCGAGGGCTAAAACCGTTTCTCTCAGACTTTTGTTACCACAGATCATTCTTTGAATGGAAATTCCTCAATGCCATTCGTCTCTTTTCACTACATTGTTTACTTTTCTCTCTCCGATTTCTTCTTGTTTGTTCCCTGTTGTTGTTTTTTTTATTTATTTCTATTATTTTGTTTGTTTGTTTGTTTTCTTCTGCATGTGCAAATTCTTTTTCGTCAATTTATATATTCAACATACGCAATCACTCGGAGACACACAAATATATATATACACATATATAGACTGGCTAATGCAAACCTCAATTGTGCAGATTGCATGTGTAAACATAACTGGATGTTGGCAATGGATTATACTCAGAAAAACAGACGCATATACACAAAACACAAACGTTTGTATAATGCGCAAATCACACGTAGACATGCATACATTTACGCATACGCAATTCTTTGCACGAACGCCGGTATACATGCACACACAAATATATACGCATATATATATATATATGTATGTGTATATGTGTGTGTATTTATATATGTATACTTATATACTGTACATTTAAACACGTACATACATGTATATAGAGATATGTATATATACATGTGGTGTGTGGTAAGAAGCTTGCTTCCCAATCACATGGTTCCAGGTTCAATCCCATTACGTGACAACTTGCGCAAGTGTCTTCTACTTGAATGGAAGATAAACAAAACTTGACTGTAAAAAGGATTTAGATAATCCTATCAGGTGGTGCTATTAATTAGACATGGCCTGGACCAATCTTTGGTCGAAACATATCTAAGTTTTATATATATATATATATATATATAACTCTTTTAGCTGTTTCAGTCACTTGACTGCGGCCATGCTGGAGTACCGCCTTACAACGTTTTAGTTGAAGAATTGACCCAAGGTTTATTCCTAGTAGGCCTAGTACTTATTCTATTGGTCTACTATATATA
>NC_068988.1:6561151-6566151 GCF_001194135.2 Octopus bimaculoides
TTTTCATATTCTATTATATTTAGAATAAAATTTGGTAGCAGCTGGAAAACTCTGTACTGTTAAAGACTTCAGTTTACTTTTGGGATTTAAAACTATTCCAATTTTCCAAAATATTTTTTAGTCTGCAACATACATCGTATTCTAAGCATAACTGAGATTCTTCGAAGAAAAAAAAATTTCAAAGCAAAATTAATGAATGCCTAATTAAGTAAGTAATTACTAACGGAAATAGGAATAATCATTAGAAAAAAAAATATGAATAAAATTGTGCTGACAAATGAAGAAATAATTTGGCTGAGGGTGAACAGAACGTCAAATGCAAGAAGCTTTATGAGGTTTTCAACGACATTTGGTTTCAATTATTTCGCTTTTAGAGATTTTTTTTAAAGATTTAGTTGTTGTTGTTGTTGTTGTTCATGGGCTTGATGTTTGGAACTATGAAGATATAAGAATATAAGGAAAAGGACTTTCACAAAAGTGAATCAAAGTAACTATGAGTAAACCCAATAAAATATATGACGGCTTCCACAGTTTCCATCTGCCAAATTCACTTACTAAGACATTAGTTAGTCCGTGTTGGAGTAGAAGACATTTGCCCAAAATGCCTAGCTTTGGGAATAAACCTGGAAATAAGTGATTGAAAAGGAAGCTTTTTATCCAGTGTGTGTGTGTGTGTGTGTGTGTGTGTGTGTGTGTGTGTGTGTGTGTGTGTGGATTGAATACTGACATATTATTTGATTTCGTATTAGGAATGAACATTGCACTGAACTGCCCTTTGCGCTGCCTGCACCTTTGTAAAGGATACGAGTCGGGTCCCTGATCCAGGTCGCTATCCTTCCAGTTGTATCATCAGGGATATGCCGATGGTGTTTGTATGACCGAGTCGATGGGTAAGCAATAGTTATTCTAGATACGATATGAAATAGAGAATGAAGTTGAGGAATGAAAATAGACGCGAATTATGCAGGGATATTTTATCTGCAGTGCCATTATTTAGGCAGAATGGTATACATATAAGATTCCTGTACCTTGTTTGTAAGTTCCAATAGTATGCATATATATCTACATACACACAGACGTGGACATCATATATATACACACGTTCACGGAAACAACCGCACACACACACACACACACACACACACATATATTTATATATATTGACTGGGGACTAGCGAACCAGATGGCTGCAGCAGACTCCAATCTGACCTGGCAGAGTTTCTACAGCTGGATGTCCTTCCTAACGCCAACCACTCCGAGAGTGTAGTGGGTGCTTTTTACGTGCCACCGGCACGAGGGCCAGTCTCGCGGTACTGGCAACGGCCACGCTCAAATGGTGTTTTTTACATGCCACCTGCACAGGAGTCAGTCCAATGTTTTGTTTGTACAGGAGCCAGTGGTAAACATAAACTAAAAGAAACTTCTGTGTGTGTGTGTGTGGGGGGGGGGTTGTGTGTAATAGTATCTTCTTGTTTCGACATCATGAAATACTTGTAGATGAGTGTAGCACAGCTATGGAGAAATATTCACCAAGCTTGGAAACTGGTGAAGGTTGAAAGACATCTGGCCATAGAAAATCTGCCTCGATAAGTTCCACCCAAACACCCATGCATTAAGAGACAGACATTGAAATGATGATGATGATTGTGGTCATGTTCATGAGGACATATATATATGAGTGCGTGTGTGTGTGTTTATGTGTAGGTATGTGTGTGTGTGTGTATGTGTATGCTATCATGTGCTGAACATTATTGCATATCCTGCATATATAAATTCGTGCAACAATCATTTCGTATGTGTGTGTGTATATGTGTACACACACACACACACGCACAACACACATACAACACACACACACAACACAGACACAGACACACACGCACACACACACACACAACACAACACATGAACATACATAACACACCCACACACAACACGCGCACAAACTATCACATACACCAGCGCACATACATATATAGACGCACACACACACACACACACACACACACACACACACATATATATATGTATATATACACCTATATATATATCTATACATATGTAGTTATTTGTATATATATATATATATATATATATATATATATATATATATGAAATATAAAGCATTAATATTAGATATGCATATATAGACATGTTTCACATATTTTTAGAAACGTACAATAAAAACGACGAGAGGTGCTCTCATAAAACACACACACACACACACACGCACACACGCACACACACACACGTGCATACAGATGCATACTTGTGTAAAAATATGCGTATGCCCTTCTCTCTCGAGTGCAAAGATGCATATACATATATACACATATTTTTTTGTGTTTGTATTAGATACATATCTAGAAAAAATATTATCTTGGTAATAGCCTTTTTCCCCCTTCCGTTAGAGAACTGCGCAGCTTCATCGGCCATTATTGCTATACAAAACGTACATAGACTCATATAAGTATATATATATATGTATGTATATATATGTATGCACATTTATTTATATACATGTATATATATGTGTGTATGTGTGTGCATGTGCGCGTGCGTGTGTATGTATGCAGGCGTATATTTTGGGGGTATATGTAATATACATTTGCTTATCGTTTATCATGGATCAAATAGACTTGATGTCGCCTCTATTTCTGCATATGCCATCAACTTATCTGTGAAATGTGTGTGGTATTGTTCTTGTAGTTATGAAAATATGGCTTTGTATTTTAATTTAAGTAGAATTTGACTGAGTTAGAATCGCGTTTTTGAGTCAATGTTTTATTCATCATGTTCAAACGTACATACGCAAATATATATATATACACACATAGACATAGAACCATGCAAACGCACAAACTCATATGTGAATGAATATATATATATATATATACATATGTGTGTGTGTGTGTGTGTGTGTGTGTGTGTGTGTGTGTGTGTGTGTGTGTGTGTGTGTGTGTGTGTGTGTGTACATAGATATATACTTACTATCCGTAAGGAATTGAAATCCTGAATTTCAGCCATATTATGTTTCGTTAACGCTGATAGAAATATTTTACATGGGAAAACAGAAAGCAGCTTTAAAATGTTCTGCTGCGTCTACGAAGCTGTATCTAGTCTTTTTGCATCGAGTGTTTATGCAATTTTTATTTCTTTGCCTTCGACAATTATATACTTTGAATGCTTTTAGAAATATTATTTTATCTAATATCAACGCCTAGAAAATATATTAACCGGATTGGCTGTTGTTTATTTTGTATTCCATAACATTCTTTCATAAATTGTTTATTCTCATCGTTATATTTCTGCTGATAGGTTGCTGGAATCGGTAGTGCCATCGTTCTGGATGTGAGTGCAAGTTATATTCGCTAAAAGAATCAAACTGGATCCGTTCTTGGAGTTTTCTTTTCTGTTTCTTGATTCAGCGGTTGTACCACGGTCATGCTGGAATTTCATCGTTGGAGTTTGTAATCGATCAAATCGAAGCCAGTTGTTATTTTGCATTTATATCCGATACGTATCGTATCGGAATTTGTTTGTAAAAGTCTCTAGTAGAGGGACGAAAGCAAACTGACGACGGTTAGCTGCTGTCAAATGGCGAGGCTGCGATACACACAAATTACACACGCACATATCTGTGTATTTCGTTTTTCCTATACATTTTATATATACATACATAGATGGATTGGTAAATAGCTATAGGAGTGTATGTACATTTATACACACACCCTCCCATGTATATATATTATACATATACATTTATATCTATATATGTACATATGTACATATATATATGTATGTTTGTGTGTGTGTGTGGCTATAGGCGCAGGAGTGGCTGTGTGGTAAGTACCTTGCTGACCAGCCCCATGCTTCCCGCACCTTGGGCAAGTGTCTTCTACTATAGCGTTGTAAGTGGATTTGGTAGATGGAAACTGAAAGAAGCCCATCGTTTACATATATATATATGTGTGTGTGTGTGTGTGTGTGTGTGTGTGTGTGTGTGTGTTCTGTGTGTGTGTGTGTGTGTGTGTTTCTGTGTGTGTTTGTCCCCCACCATCGCTTCACAGCCGATGTTAGCGTGTTTACGTCCCCGTCACTTAGCGGTTTGGCAAAACATATCGATAGAATAAGTACTAGGCTTACAAACAATAAGTCCTGGGGTCGACTTGTTCGACTAACGGTTGTGCTCCAGCATTGCCGCATTCAAATGACTGAAATAAATAAAACAATAAAACAATAAAAGAATATATATATATACACACTTATGTATACGCATACATGTATAAATATATATGCATACATACATACATGCATGCATACATACATGCATACACATATACATGCATACATACATAGATACATATGTACATACATTGGTATGTGAAGAGTTTCCGCACATTTCTAAGATAGCAAATTCATTCACAGGGTATTGGGCCGCCCCGGACTAAGATCCAGGACGACCACCGAAAGTGGCCCCCAGCAGGACTGAACCCGAGACGACGAAGTTACAAAACAAACTTTACAACCGCACAGCCATGCCTGCACCATATGTTTTACATATTCCTAGCTACTTAGATCACTGGGTTACTAGTCGGATGTTGTGATACAATGCGCTTTGCATCTTAGCTTTCGAATGATGCCTCTCCGCTGGATAGTAGGCCAAAATTGCCCTCGAGTAGGCCAACATTGCCCTAATTCTGAAGACTCTTCCGTCGCAGGGTGATATGAAGTGCTCCTGCTGATGAACACAACACACTGAGAATCGAACCCACGATCTACCGATCGTGAGTACAGGACTTTAGCCACAGTCACAACATTCTTTTATTCTTTTATTTGTTTGGCATTTCACTGCGGCCATGCTGGAGCACCACTTTAAGGAGATTTTAGTCGAACAAATCAAACCTAGGACTTATTGTTTGTAAGCCTAGTACTTATTCTATCGGAGTCTTTTCCCGAAGCGCTAAGTTACGAGGACGTAAACACACAAACATCGCTTG
>NC_068988.1:6570012-6570343 GCF_001194135.2 Octopus bimaculoides
AAATATATATATATATATGTAGGTATGTAATCTTCTTTCATATTTTTGCTAAATCGTTAGAACATACGGCTTTCCACTTAAGAAAGAGAGAAAACTTAGCGTTTGCAAACATCATTATATATATGAGTGTTGCTTTCAAACGGAATAAATGTGTGAAAAGTTGAGCTGTTTCTAGTTCTTGCAGGATGTTTCCCACAATTTAGAGCAATGCAGGATGTGTTAAACCCGTTCTCTATAATATAAATGAATGTATTTTTCTTTCTCTCTCTCTCTCTCTCTCTCTCTCTCTCTCTCTCTCTCTCTCTCTCTCTCTCTCTCTCTCTCTCTCTCT
>NC_068988.1:6570353-6570923 GCF_001194135.2 Octopus bimaculoides
TCTCTCTGTCTGTCTGTCTGTCTGTCTGTCTGTCTCTCTCTCTCTCTCTCTCTCTTTGTCTCTCTCTCTCTCTCAGGGCGTTGGTATATTTTAATCTAATCATGCGATGAGATTTTGTTGTGCATTATGATGCAGTGACTCTCTCCGTGAGTATGTCTGTGTATGTCTATCTAAATGTATGTATATGTGTGTGTGTGTGTTATTTGGGTATTTTTGCAGGTTGTGTATATATGCGCGCATATTCGCACAAACGCACGTATATAAACAATGTCGATATTACAAATCCAGATAAAATGGCGACTTGAGATGTTATTAGTGTGAGAGTGGAAGTATCCTTAGAGGATAGATAGATAGACAGATCTGACATATTTTATCTCCATTCTAAACATATAAAAGATTAGAAGCTGAAAGAAAAACAGAGAAACACACACAAATACCCACATAGGAATGAACATATTGCCGACATACACGTATACACACCTGCGCACAGAAGAACATTTAGACAGTAATACAAACATATATATATATAAATCTCTCTCTATATATATGTGTATATATATATATATATAT
>NC_068988.1:6571732-6574422 GCF_001194135.2 Octopus bimaculoides
GGGGGTCGATGTAATCGACTCATCCCCTCCCTCAAAATGACTGCCCTTGTGGCAAAATTTGAAACTATTATTATTATTATTATTATTATTATTATTATTATTATTATTATTATTATATGTCCACGTGCATATGGCGTAGTGGTTAAGAGCGCAGGCTACTAACCCCAAGTTTCTGCGTTCGATTCCAGGTTGTGACCTGAATACTACTACTACTACTACTAATAATAATAATAATAATAATAATAATGATAATAATGATAATAATGATGCCCGGATGCAGTACCAGGCAGTGGCTCTCATGGCTTCTGACTGATTGGAAGTGTTATCACGTACATTGTTTTGTCTTGGTATAAAAGATGGGCTACAGCGAATATTCTGCTTGATACCACAGATTTGCTTGTCAGTTGTTTGACCTTAACCAGTTGAGCATGTCCCTTAGTGGTTGACGATATGTGCATCTCTGATCACGAGCAGAAGTAGTGGGGGAGCATCATAGCCATGTGTTGAGAGGAATTGTTTGGGATTTGGATAATTTACCTTTAGAAACATGGCTGTTTTGTTCAACATCTTTAAACAACCCTTATTCAAGGATCCTTTGAGCTGGATGGGCTACTCGACCTGAAGAAAATTCTAACTGGGCCCCACCTGCGAGGTCATGCGCTGTTTATCTTGATATGAAATCACTATGTCGCACACATATGGTTGTGATGCATGTGCCGGGTGTACCCCTATCAGACGGGTAGTCATGATGGGTATATTGGGCTTCATATATTTTACCCCAGTGTCACTTTGATGGCATGAACTTCTCTCTCACTCAATGATAACAACAAACAAGATATAAAATGTATATAATGTAAATAATGTAAATAATGTACACAATTCCTCATCTCTTAAATATAGAACTGTAAAACTATTCTCATCATTAATCTTGCCTAATGTCACTTCTATATAATAAATGACCAATTATGTAAGGGAGTAGGTTGTAAGGATTCGCTCCTCCTCCTCAAAATTAGAAACCATTATTTCCATTGTGATTGCTTTTACTTTTGCAATAATAATTGTTGCAACTGCTATTGCTATTGTTGTTCTTGCTGCTCCTGTTCCTGTTGTTGTTGTTGTTGTTGTTGTTGTTGTTGTTGTTGTTGTTGTTGTTGTTGGATATGTTCTTATATTTTTCGCGTACCGAAATGTTATAAAACTCTCAAGATGTTTTTAATTTATTAAGATGTTTTGTGGATGAAAATTATATCCTTTTGGATCATTTTACAAACAGGAGACGTCGTTAAGACGTCGGCTTCCATGTCTGTTTCAATAACTAATGTAGGTAGACGGTCTGTTTTACATATCATTGTAATTTCTTTCCAGAATATTGTTGTGTTTACAATAATTTTCAGTATGTCTTCCTCTGTCAGAAGAGCTGCAAGAAAAAGGAAACGGCACTGAATACGCCCCTTTGAAAGAAAACAGTCATTTAATCTTCGAACACACTGAAACGATTTATTTTTTTTTAATAAATAAAATAAACAGAAACATAGATAGATAAATAAATAAATAATAGGGGAAAAAACAATAAAATAAAGAGATAGACGCTCTAGTCTGGTCTGTCAAAATCTAATATCATAAAACGGAAATTTGCATGACATTATCAAAATAATAATAACAATAACAACAGCGGCATCTACAACAGCTGCAAAAGGGGTAATGAAATGAAACTTGTGAAATGAAGGAAAAATTAATAAAAGACGGTAGGTTTTGATTTCGCTCACGCTGCAAGTAACAAACGTGTTTTCAATATGAACTGCCGAGCAGAGAAAGTAATTACCGTGGCAAGGTTTCGTATCTAAAGCAAGCGCTTCTTTGCCCGAGCGACAGAAAAGAACATTTACGTAGACCTGCATTTCCAAACGTGAGACACTTTTCCACATGCTCTCAAAATAGTCCTAGGAATTATTTGACTTCTTACTCGGTCTCTATAAGTGACTGATATCGCAACATTACCCCTGGACGGGATACAGGTCCGTCGTGCAGGGTTGCTCATTTAGCCCTGTGTGGACTGCAGCAACGTCCACTGCCTAATCAAGAATTGAAACCACGGTTTTGGAATGAATCGCGGGTGCAATATCTCTAACACCTAAGCAAATTTTGTGGAACGGGGTTTGTCGATTACATCCATCTCAGTACTCTATTGGGACTTATTTAATCGACCCCGAAAGGCAATGTCGGCCTCGATGCAATTTGAACTCAATTTTAAAATTACAAAGAATTGTATTAAAATAAAAAGGTATAAAATTGGTTTCAGGGGGTAAGTCGATGACATCGACCCCATTGCAGAACTGGTATTTATTTTATCGACCGCGAGGAACGAAATGCAAAGTCGACCTCAACGTAATTTGAAATAGAAACGTAAAGACGCATGAAATGACGCGAAACATTTTGCCCAGCGTGCTAACGATCCTTACCAAATCGCCACCTTAAATTCTACGAAAATATTCTTTTCTACTCTAGGTGCAAGGCCTGAAATTTTCGGAGAGTAGGGTCAGTCTATTAAATCGACCCCAGTACGCAACTGGTACTTAATTTATCGACCCCGAAAGGATGAAAGGCAAAGTCGACCTCGGCGGAATTAGAACTCAGAACCTAAGGACGGATGAAGTGCTGCTAAGCATTTCGCCAAGCATGCTAACGTTTCT
>NC_068988.1:6575268-6578567 GCF_001194135.2 Octopus bimaculoides
TATACATATATACATATATATGTATATGTGCGTATTCTCATACACACACATACACACACGCACACACACATATATGCGTACACTCATATGCATGTATGTATGTATGTATGTATGTGTGTGTGTGTGTGTGTGTGTGTGTATGTGTGTGTGTGTGTGTGTATATAATGGAACAAAAATGCAACAGAGGACAATAAAACAATCAAACAGATAGACGATAAAAAGGTGGACATGAAATAACAACAATTAGAAGGACAGGTAAAAAAAGGGCGGGTCATTCATGACCTTGTTTCGTTAGTCAAGTTACCAGATGTCCTTACAATTTCGGGAAGTCTAAACTAAGAGCATTTGATTTTTTGTAGGAAAGCTAGCGAATGTGTGCGATGGCAAAGACAAAAAAATGGAGAACATGATACACAATTACAAACACAAAGAACAAGAATATAACAGCAGGAGTATTTCAACCGAAGACGTATCAAATTGAGCTGGTGAAAGCCTAAAGGCATAAACATAGGAGATGTCCATAAGTGGTATTGGCGGTCAGCAATCAGGCCACGAAAGAAAGATCATAATTGGCCGAACACCGTCCACGTGGAAGGAGGAGAGAAAGGTAGGGGCAGCGGGATTGAAAGATTAGAAAAAAATGAGAGACAAAGAGAAAGGTCCAGGGGGAGATAAATGAGGGGGAAAAGTGAGAGTTAAAGACAGAGAGGGTCAAGAAATGTGTGAGAGGAGGATCGAGAAAAAGAAATGAGGAAGAAAGTGTGAGGGGGACTAAAAGACACGGTAAGAGAAAATTTAGATGCATACTTACTATAAGGTGAGCAAAAGTGTACGTACGCCGTTATATGTATATATAAATATAAAAAATGGAACAAAAACGCAACAGAAGACAATAAAACAACCGGACATATAGGCGGCACAGTAATCCCTAGACTGTCGCGGGTGTTACGTTTCAAAACCCCCCACAGAAATAATTAAAATAAAAGGTAATATAAATATCTATCAGCCGCAGAAACGCGCGATATACTGAGGGGTCTGCAATACAAATTTACATATATTAGCCAGAAAAATCTGTGATGTACTGAATGCGCGATAGGTGAACCGCAATATGGTGAGGGATTACTGTATATATCAATATGCTTGTGTGTCTGTGTTAGTCCCCCATCATCGCTTGACAACCGATGCTGGTGTATTTCCGTCCCCGTAATCTAGCAGTTAGGCATAAGAGACCGATAGAAGAAGTATTAGGTTTACAAAGAATAAGTCCTGAGGTCGATTCGTTCGACTAAAGGCGGTGCTCCAGCAAGGCCGCAGTAAAATTATTGAAACAAGTCAAAGTATAGAATATAAGAATGCATTCATACATGCATACATATATATTTGCGTCTACGTATGCACATATATGTAGACATCCTCTTCGTTACAGCTCGAGAGCTGTGGCCAGTGGCGGATTGGCCAGGTTGCCAGCTTGCCCGATGGCAAGGGGCCCCTGCGCCATAAGAATCCATATATGGGGGTCCATGTTAGTATCTAGGGGACCCATACCCTCAGGTTTGAGAATTTTTTTATTCATTCCTGGAAGAATGCATTAATTATTTCAGCCTGGTTGTGTTTGTAGATAGTTGAAAAGAATAATTTTAACAAAAAAATTTAAAAATTAAATGATAGTATTGTAATTGCGGGTTGGCTGCCTTAGTCTCCTGGCAACCAATATTTTTAGACCCAGTCTGCTACTGGCTGTGGCAATGCTGGGGCACCACTGACAGGTGTGGTTAAAGCTTTCTAAGTTCTCCCTGAATGGTTGGTGTTTGGTGAATAAGCGAGTTTAATAATGCTACCATCGTTTGCTTTCCCTGCCGTGGAGTTGGATGATTCGTAAATCTTGAGAGTAGGAGAACCAGTTCTGGTTCGAAGACTTTTACATTCAACGCATACAGGTTCCTGAAGTCCACATGGAAGATACTGAAGAGCCGTGGGCCCTTGATTCTCAAGGTATTGCCACCTCTGCCCCGGTATCTTCAGCTGTCACGGAGATAGGGTACAATAGAGAAGGCCGCTCAGGTATGGGATATGAAGAATATGATGAAGGATTGGCGGGAAAAATGCCACGTGATTTAACTAGAAGAAGCATATTTCTGGGGAAGATATGGGACAAATGGTTAAGTCTGACACAAGATGTTAAGTCTGAGAAAAGAGATGGTGCCGGTAAGAATGTGGGTATAGGGAAGAAGAATACAATCCGGGTAAATGTGGCAACATGGACGAATTTAAAGATTGTGGTGATGACAACGAGGAATTCGATGACGACTGAAACGACGACGACGACGACGACGACGACAAAGATGAAAATGGTGATGGTGATGACGACGGCCATGATGATAACGTTGACGAACATGACGACGACGACGAAAATGACGATGACGATAATGATGATGACAACAATGGTGATGATGATGATGATGATGATGATGATGATGATGATGATGATGACGACGGTGATGATGATGATAATGATGATGATGATGATGATGATGATGATGATGATGATGATGATGATGATGATTACATTTCGTATGATGACAATTTTAAGAACCTTCAGTGTAATGTTTCACAAAACTAACGTAGTATATGTACATATATATACACGCACACACACACACACACACACACACACACACACACACATATATATATATATATATATATATATATATATATATATATATATACATAACTATGCATATCGATGTACATACCTGCATAGACACACACAAACAGGGACAGACAAACACACACATACACGCACACACACATACACGCACACACACATACACGCAAGCATATGTATGTACGTGTGTATGATAGGCCTTTACACAAGAACAATGTTGAAATAATACTTTTACAAGAATGACAACCTGTCTTCAGCAAAGACATTTTGAATGATAACCTGCATGTCTTAATGATTCACATGTCCCCAGTATACATACATACATACAAATGTGTGTGTGTATATATATATATATATATATATATGTACGTACATTTTTGTTGAAGATTTGACATTCTCAACTCAAAAACAACTTTGCACGCTTAATTCATGTTTGTCGGCTCACCAGAAATAAATAAATGAATAAATAAATAAAATAAGTAAATAAAGAAAGAAATGAATAAATAAAAGCAAGAGAAAAAAAAATATGTGTATTGAACACCGAAGGAGTGTTTCTTGTTCAAATATTATCAACTAATTAATTTTGTCGTCGACACAAGCAAAAATAATTGACAGCCGAAATACATATCGT
>NC_068988.1:6578633-6583008 GCF_001194135.2 Octopus bimaculoides
TTGGCTCCTTTAATTCAACTATCGATATTTTTTGTTGTTGTTGTTACTTTTCTTTCTTCCGTTTTATTACATTTTCAAACTTGGTATTTTTTATATTCTTATGTTTATATTTTTTTGCTTCTCTTCTTATTTATTTTTGCATAAGCGTGTGGTTGTATGTATATGTGCGCACTTGTGCGTGACTGAGTATACCTGCATATATATATATATATATATATATATATATATATGTGTGTGTGTGTGTGTGTGTGTGTGTGTGTGTGTGTGTGTGTGTGTGTGTGTGTGTGTGTCTGTCTGTGTATATACACATATATATACTCACGCACACACATATATATGTATGTATGTATATATATGTATGTACATATATGTATGCGTATACAGTAATCTCTCGCCATATCGCGGTCCACCTATCGCGGTTCAGCTATCGCGGTTTATTATTTAAGCTTACGTCGATTCCTCCGTGGTGTTGTTATGCATTTATAAAATAAATATATATAAATCATGAAAATAATTTTAAAAATATACAGTACAGTACTCTTTGTATTTCGCGGATTTTCACCTATCGCGGGAGGTTTGGAACGTAATAAGTGTGATAGTCGTAGGAACGCATATACATCTATAGTTACAGGCATCGTGGTGTGGTTAAGAAATTTAGTTTGTAACCATGAAGCTTCGGGTTCAGTCCCACTGTCTTTCATCAATTCCGTTGAAGTTACCCAATATTCTAAGTAGGGTTATCTTCAGCTGTTACGATTTCATGAAGCCGTGTACAATAGAGCAAAGTAGTGGAGAAACTGTGCGGAAGCCCATCATATATATTATGTGTTTTTGGAGTACTCACCTTAACGCATCACAGGATGTAGTACCTTAGGCTTGGCTCTTGGGTGTCCTCTGTGGAGTGTTCTGAGCATTTGTGTTGAAAATATATATTTACATATTTCTCACTTTACTACACTCTTCTTTGAAGATCAGCGAATGCATCTCATTGATTACCCCCATCTTCCTTTGGGAAATCCTCTGCCAAATAACAAAACCTCCATGTTGAAGCTATCCTATTGTATAGCTGGATCGATATACAGTAGGACAGTGTGTAAGAAAGTACAAAAGAAGAGGGACACACAGGGAGAATACTAAAACTTATCTAACAAAGTGCAATCTGTTGCAAATCTTGGGATTAGGTTTCCATTCACACGATATCAGAGATTTAATAATTTAGAGCTGTTCATGCCGAGGAAATAGATATGAGTCCATGGGCCGATGTGGAATCAGTTCTATTATAGAAGAGTCATTCTAGCTATCATAAAAACCACACCAGAGACATTCAAATATCCTTTATATCTTGTTAATGTGTTGTATGTGGTGCTGATGAAGGAGCAAGTACTCCCGAAATATGGATATACACCTATAACCTATTTTTCTACCTTTGATCGCATTGTTTACATGGACGTATTCGTATACGAAACACTGAAACTTTCAGTACTGGCTCTAATTTTTTTTTTTAGAAAATCTGTAGAAATAACTTTAAAAAGTGATTTATTTCTTGAGGAATCAAAATTTTAGCCACGCTACTGCAGTCTTGGAGTTATTGCGAAAATATAGAATATGGAAATTCTTATTATTCACTGATATAAAATAAAGTTAACAAAGATAACGGAGACCCTTCGTAGCTGTACTTGTCGATTAATATATATATATGACACCATGTGTTGAAACTGAATCAACTACATCGTGACAGAACCATTTTAGTCATCTAGAAACTTAGCGCAATCTTAGATTCACTTATTCATTTCTTCACTGTTTAATAAATTTCGTAGCTCAATTGTAATCTGTTCTCAGAGCAACACCTCGGTGGACATTGACGTCTCAAGAAATAAATGATAACGAATTTAACAAGTTTTGTGAATTTTCGGGTGATTAAATGGTTGTGAATATCTGGATTATAGGAAATATCTATCCTCCAGAGACTGGGGGAAACAAATGGCAAGGACCTGAACTCACCGGGTTTTTTTCTCTTTTCTTGTTTGAAATTTCAAAGGCCATCCAGAGTTGAAGTTGCCGAGCAAGGACTTGATGTGCGCGAGTTCGTATCTTAGAATTCAAGCTGTTACATTGTGGACGAAATTTCTAAAAACTTATCAAAATTCTAAATTCTCGTATTTATTTCTTGGAATTTTTTAAATTTTTGTTGCTTGCTCGCAATCTTGTCTTTGAAACAGTTCTTCAATGGGAAACGTGCCAGAAATTAATAATAAGTGAATTTGGCAGTTTTTTGTGCTTTTAGATGACAGAATGGTTGTGTTATTACTTTATATGATCAACTTATGTTTTTCCGCACCAGTCTTGGAATTCTTACAAAACTAACAATTGAAGAAAATGTCCCGCTTTCCCTGACAGAAAAAATAAATTCAGGAAGTATTCGAACTTGTTACAGCCATGTAACTGTCACACTTCGATTGTGAGTAATTCATAGGGAAGCAGGTGGGAAACAATGAAAAACAATTAGAATTTCTTTCTCTTTTGTTAAAATCTCTTTAATTTATTTTACTGAGATGTATATATAGAAGCACATCAATGCATTAGCGACACAAGTTAAGCCTGCAGGAAATTATATTTAGAGGAGATAAATTCTGCCCTGTCACCGCTAAATATTACGAAATGACGCATCTAGATTTGTTTTCTGTCGGTAAAAATAAAATGAAACAATCTCGTTAAAATGGCGGTATTCAGGTGCTGGAGCTTATGTTAAGTTTTAACTGTTAATGAACACTTCGGGGGATCAAATAGAAGACGAAACACCCACGCACGCATGCGCGAATGTACACTCACACACACATACATACGTATGTATAAGCACAGAAAGAAAGAGAGAGGGAGAGAGAGAGAGAGAGAGAGAGAGAAGTAAACAGAAAGAGGTATAGCTGTGTATGTGTCAGTGTATATATTTGTATATATGCATGTGTCTATAGCTATATCTATATAAATAGCACATGTGTATATAGAAGGGTTAAAGGAAGTATGTATATATATATATGCATGTGTGTGTGTATAAGTGTGTGAGTGTGCGTGTGTATATGCACATGTACACACATAAATACATTCATATACATACACACACACACACACACAAACACATATATATATATATATCAAACATGCATCCATATGTGTGAATTCGTGTACGTGTGTTTATGCATGTGTGTGTAAGTGAGCATGCGCATATTGTGTTCGTAAAGAGACGCGTGCTGGGGAGACAGAGTATGGGAAAAATTACAAAGAAACGTGCTAAAGAATTCATAACAAACAAACAAACAAACAAGCAAAAGAAAGTCGCAAACACAAAACAAAACAAAACAAGCAGAGAAATTCCTATCGGTGAAGTTCAATGAATTGATTAGGATTGATTATTTCAGTTTCAAATCAAAGAATTTCATTTATTTATATATATATTTATTTATTTTATGTCTGCATCATTTACTATTGTATCGTTATTCAATATAATGCCTTCCATATTGTTTCTCCATATATATACATATAAGTATATATATATTTGTGTGTGTGTGTGTGTATGAGCGTGGGTGTGTGAGTGCGTGTGTGTGTGGGTGTGTTTCTGTGCATGTATTTATATGAAGTTTTCTTTGTGGCTTTTAATTTATTCTCAGATTGTTTTTCGTCGTTTTCTTCCTGATTGGCTCATTTCCTTTCTTCCTTTCTTTCTTTTTTCCTTTCTATCTTTCTTTCTTTCTTTCTTCCTTCCATCCTTTCTCTCTTTCTGTCTTCCTTCCATCCTTTCTTTATTTCTTTCTTTATTTCTTTATTTCTTCCTTCCATCCTTTCTTTCTTTCTTTCTTTCTTCCTTTCTTTCTTTCGTTCTTTCTCTTTATTCTGATGTGATGTGGTTTTATTTAAGATTAAACTCTTCTTCGCTCTCGCACTCTATCCTGCAGTCATTCCCCGCTCTGTCTCTCTTTCTCTGTATCTCTATCTATCTATCTAGCACTATCTCTCTCTCCCTCTCTCTCTCTCCCTCTCTCTCTCTCTCCCTCTCTCTGTCTCCTCCCTCTATTTCTCTCCCTCTATTTCTCTTTCCTCTGTCTTCATTCTCCCTTTCCCTGTACACGCACACGCTCACACACATAAACATGCACACTCACGCACACATACACACACATACACACGCACACACACACACATATACATACACATATATACATATATACATACATACGTACATACGTATATGCATACATACACACACTTGCATATATATGTGTGTGTGTATACATATACACATATACATATACACATCTATACATAAGCACACAAGCTGAAGCATATATATATATATATATATATATATATATATATATATATA
>NC_068988.1:6583224-6583864 GCF_001194135.2 Octopus bimaculoides
TATATATATGTATGTATGTATATATATATATATATGTATGTATACTGTATATACGTGTATACATCAGTGTCTGTCTCTTCCGTAGTTTAGAAGAAAATTAATTCTTTGTAGTTTTAGGTTTTTATCTCTTTTCGAAAGTAATATTGCCTGTATCTGCATCTTAATTCCTACACCTGGTCTACCACTGTCAAAGAACGGAGCCTATTGTACTTGCATTGTACTTGCATTTCTCCGTTTCTTTGTACAGCAGAAGGCATAGAAGAAGAAATTGTTAATCTTCTTAAGCCCTGCACACAGTTTTCCTTATCTGGCTGTACATACAAACACACATACGCACACACACGCACACACACACACACACATACACATATATACATACATACATACGAATATACATACATATCTGAACAGATACATGTGTGTGTGCGTGCGTGTCCCTGTGTGTTTGTGCATGTGCTTACACATAGCTAAATCTTTCGGTCTATTAATTTAGGTACTTATATCCATTCATAGATGTACACAAACACAAACACACACAAGCACACAAACACAGACAGACATATATTTATATAGATATGCACCTACGTATATATAAGTATATATTCATATATATTTGTATGGACATATATATATGTCTATA
>NC_068988.1:6584562-6586218 GCF_001194135.2 Octopus bimaculoides
TATATACATATATATATATACGTATATAACAAATATATATAAATATACAAATATATATATATATATATATATACACGCACACACATATACATTCATACGTACATGTACATAAGTAAGAAGAAAAAGCATGAACTAACTGAGGTTAACTTTGAAATTAAAAATATCACGCTGTAAGGGTGTTTATATGCAATGGGGAGATAACTCTAATACAATTAGTTGATCTGAATTATTGCTAAACAATGAGAAAGCAGTCAGAAATGGAAACCTTCTTTTTGAAAATTTGTTGAATAGAAAGGAAATGTTTCGATGTTGTTTGGTATCGTCAGTGACCCCCGATGCTTACTGTTCTGGTCATTTGCTATGACCAGAACTAATGAAGAACATATAGAAACTGTGTCATGAATGAGCTTTAAATATATCATTGATGACTGTAAGAACTATGACCTGTGGGAGACGTCTCGGGAGTTGTAGCGTATTATACATAGGAATCTTTCTTTAATATTTTAGTTATTTCAGTCAGTAGACTGTGGCCATGCTGGGGCATCGCCTTGAAGAATTCTAGCCGAACGAAATGACTCCAGTCCTTCTTTTAAAAGCCTGACGCTTATTATATCGTGTACTTTGCCGAACTACTATGTTACAGAGACGTAAACACACCAACACCGGTTCTCAAGTGATGGCGGGAGACCCTCTCCCCCAACACACATACAGCGGGATCCATTAGTTTTCATCAACCAAGTCCACTCACAATGCTGTTATCGGCCTGGGGTTATAGCAGATGACACCTTGACAAAGGTGCCACGGAGTGAGACTGAACCCAGAACCATGCTATAGTTTTTCAAAACCTAGTTTAATCAAAAGGGAACGCAGTGCCCCATTAACACGTTACATGATTTTTCGAAATTAGTGGAACGGAAGAAGAAATGCGTTCACAAAACAGTAACGTTGCTTAAATGAAATAGTGTGAATGTGGCTGAGGGAACCCAGTTGCCAGTATTGACCGGTTGTCGGGTTAAATTTACCAACCGAGGAAACATTGGATGAATTAGAACTCAAAACACAAAGAACTGGAACAAATACCGCATGGCATCCAGTCCAGTGTACATACCGTTGCATCACATTCGATTTATGTGTTTTCGCTCAATAAACACTCACAAGGCCCGATCTGGGAATCGAAACCGCGATCTTATGGCCATTGCGCCTCCACGATGCATTCACGTACTGATATGAAAATGTATATACAAAATACATTGAGGTGCATCAACAGAGATATTTCTGTCAAAGATTTTATGCAGACATCTACGTACAGAATGTGACAGGCAGACAGACACACCGACAGTGAGGAATCCTAAATAACGCTTAGTCATCTCGTTTTGTTTTTTGCATTCATATTTTTTTGCAGTATTTTGCTGTTACTTTTGTTTACTTGTTACAGTCGTTGTTGGTGGTGATGGTGGTGGTGGTAGTGGTGGTGGTGGTAGTGGTGGTGGTGGTGGTAGTGGTGGTTCTTTTTGTTCTCTTTCTCTTTTTATATTGGTTTCTGGCCATCGCTAATGTATTCTCTGCTACAACTGTTTCTATATGATTTACTATATACATACATACATACATACATACATACGTATACTCACACACGCGCCCGTGCACTCTCACACA
>NC_068988.1:6587448-6589680 GCF_001194135.2 Octopus bimaculoides
ATGCATATATACATATATATATACATATATGCATATATATATACATATATATGTATATATGCGTATATATATTTACACACACACACACACACACACACTCATATATATATATATATGCATATATATGTTTATATACATATATATATATACATATATAAATATACACAAATGTGTGTCTATGTGTGTGTATGCTTGAGAGTATATATATATATATATATATATATATGAATTTATTCCGTTTAATATACGACCAACACATGCACATACATACATACATACATACATACACGTACACGCACATATATACACAGATACATGCATGCTTTCATACACAAATACATGCATGCGATGTAATGCAGCTTCAAAGCGGATGTAAACTGCCAGAGGGTACGCTTGATCCCGTGCCACACATCGCATAATGGATAGCAAGCTTCGTGCATAGAACCGCGTACATTTCTAAGCAGCATGGAGTACGCCTCAAGCCATCCAGAACAATGAGACATATAAACGTTTGGCAGGAACTGCTCTGTTGAAATCAGTTCCTGGAGATTTTTGATTAGCTCTGACCTCTGAAATTATACAACCTATTTGGGAATATAACTTGGAGCGTTGCCCAAGCTACCATTTTTCAATTCCATCAATTTGTGGATGTCTTAATGCTAATGCAGAATTCCTTGATTCCTTGATTATGGTAAAAGAGAAACAGAAAGAAAAGAAAGGTATTTGAAGAAATATAATAAAAAATAGTACGAGGGAAGGGAAGAAAAAAACTATGAATGAAATATATGTGTGCATGGAGAGGTAGATAGATAGATATAGAAATAGATAGAGAGATAGATAAAGAGATGATATAGAGGCAAACCCTCAGACTCAGATATAAGTGTCTACTTGTATATATATATATATATATATATATATATATATTCAAAGGAGAAAATGATAATAATATCGATTGACAGAATTCACCGAGAGTTGCATTACTTATGATAGAAATGGAAACAAAAAAATGGGAAAATGAAAGATTAAAAAAGAGAAGTTAAGGTCTATGAACTTATAATAAGGTGAATAGGGAACGAAAAAATATAGAGACACACACACAAAAAAGGAATTGTATGAACTAAGAGAGGCAGAGAGAGAGAGAGAGAGAGAGAGAGAGAGAGAGAGAGAGAGAGTTTGTGTGTGTAGGACAGAGAAAGTGTAGGAAAGAGAGAGAGATTGTGAAGGAGACAGTGAGAGAAAAAGAGGGAGATGAAGAAGAAGAAGAAGAAAACAAACAACAACGACAACAACAACCAATTGCCAATTTTTTGACCCCATATTCTTCCAGCAGCGCGCTGGCGGAATCGGTAGGACGTCGTACAAATATTTATAGGTATTTCGCCAGTTTTTACGTTCTGAGTTTCAAATTCCGCTGTGGTCGTCTTTGCCTATCAAACTTTCGTGATCGATAAAAAAAAAAGTAGCTGTTATGCTGTAATTGATTTACCTCTTCCCTCGAAATTGCTGGCTTTGTGCCAAAATTTGAAACCAAATTTATATCTTTATATTTTAATATAGTTCTATGTAATTTTAAAATTCAGTTCAAATACAGCCAAACAACAACAACAACGACAGCAACAACTACAACTACTACTACTACTACTACTACTACTACAGCGATGTTCTTCCGTGAATGGACAGTCACAGTAGTAGTAGTAGTAGTAGTAGTAGTAGTAGGTGAAGCAAGGTATCAATTACAATATAAATCTTATTTGAACTCGGCATGTCTTTCCGGATCGGTCAATAAAGGGACGAGATGGCAGAATCGTTAGTGCGCCAGAGAAAAGCTTAGCAGACTTTCTATTGGCTTTACTTTGTGCGTTCAAACCCGGCCTAAGGTAGATCTTGCTATTTATACTTCTAGGGTCTAGCAAATAAGTATCAGATGAGCATTGGAGTCATTGTAATTGACTTATCGAAAATTTGAAAGAATGTTTTACAGTCAATTGTTTTATAGCCTATCTTAATTTCCAGTTTATCCAGTTTATATATATATCAATCACATTCGCAAGGATCCATAAAAGCGTCGATATGTGAGGTCGATTCCGGATGAAGATACTTCATCATTTTTCAGTCATTTGTTTCTATTTAGAAATTGTCGCTTCAAATTGGAGAATACAGAACACTATGCTATATATTATATGCAGTTATACACACACACACACACACACACATACACACACACATATATAT
>NC_068988.1:6590094-6590700 GCF_001194135.2 Octopus bimaculoides
ATATATATATATATATATGCACATATATAATATATATATATGTATGTGTATGTGTATTGCATTGCATGCGTGTATGTGTGTAAGTGTGTGTGTGTGTGTGTGTGTGCATGCATATATGTGCGTGTGCGTGCTATGAGGATGATGGGTGTGCTGCTTGTTTACATACATTAATGGTGGCGGATAGAGCTGAACAATGGAAATCAAGCACATGTTGGGCTGGGCAGACAGATCAAAGAATCACCTCACATGTTGCATTATAAACCCGCTAAAATCAGTTCAATTCATACCTCTTGATACACACACAGGCATATAAGTGCGCGGTCGCGTATATGTGTGTATGTGTGTGTGTGTGCGTGCGTGAGTGTGTGTGTGTGTGTATTGGTTGTACATATACGCTTACACAGATATAGACGCACCTACGTTTGCAGATATACAGATTTCTGTTTATATATTTATATATCTATCTTTGACTTCATCTATGTGTATGTATATTTACATATGTATGAATGTACCTAAGCGTATATATAGATAGAGATATACATACATATTTAGATATGCATACATATATATACATACATGTATACATACATACATACGTATATATAT
>NC_068988.1:6590805-6593253 GCF_001194135.2 Octopus bimaculoides
ATATATATTTATTTATATATGTGTACATATACATATATATGCTCTCATGTGCATTGCGGAATCGTGTTCATTGTTTCACACCCAAGAAAAATTATGTTATTTGCTGTTTACAAACGTATAAATTTCAAAACATACGTATGTCGGTATCCCTCTATTAATATATATATATGCGTATGTGTGCGTATGTATCTAATTATCAATCTATCTACACATATATATACGCACACAGTCGTTCATATCCACGCCTCCACACGCACAAACACACATATACACACACACACACACACACACCACTTACACACACACACTCCCTACCACACATACACACAAATGACTACACCCCGTGTAAATCAGAACAATATGTCGCTGAAGACAAAAGCACACATGGGACAAGGGAAGTATGTGACACTCGTCTTGCATTGTGTGGAAAGTAAGATATACCGGCAATAGGAGGCAATAATATATATATATATATATAGAGAGAGAGAGAGAGATGTATGTATATATATAGATGTATGTATATGTATATATATATGTCATATATATATATATTATGTATATATATATACTCTTTTACTTGTTTCAGTAATTTGATTGTGGCCATGCTGGAGCACCGCCTTTAGTCGAGCACATCGACCCTAGGATTTATTCTTTGTAAGCCTAGTACTTATTCTATCGGTCTCTTTTGCTAGGTTACGGGGACGTAAACACACCACCATCGGTTGCCAAGTGATGTAGGGGGACAAACACAGACACACAAACATATACACCACTTGTAGAAGTGTGCTGGTTTCTATACATAGCAGATATTCCGGTTGGGTTGGATATAAAC
Organism: Octopus bimaculoides; assembly: GCF_001194135.2. Classification (NCBI taxonomy): domain Eukaryota; kingdom Metazoa; phylum Mollusca; class Cephalopoda; order Octopoda; family Octopodidae; genus Octopus; species Octopus bimaculoides. The sequence goes on from NC_068988.1 coordinate 6,591,638, forward strand.
CGGCCGTAATTTACAACTGAAACAAATTGGTTAAGGTTATATACAAATAAAAACCATTTCTATGAACTTGTGTTTCTATTTGTCATTTATTTTAGAAAATGCATAAAAGTTTTGAAAAGTGAATTTCATGAAATCTTTTGTGGGTGTAGGTTTGAAATCAGGATTGCTAACTTATACGACTATGTTCTGTACATATCTTATCAAATACTTGACATCATAAACGCCTTCTTCGTCGCAGGTGTTAGTATCATAATCGTGGTCGGCGTCTGGTCGTTAACATCATCCTACCATCGTCGTAGTAATAGTCATCATCATCATCATCATCATCATCATCACCATCAGCATCAGCATCATCATCATCACCATCAGCGTCATCATCATCATCACCACCATTGTCGTCGTCGTGATCGTCATCGTTTCCATTATCGTCGTTATCGTCGTCGTCGGCATTGTCATCGACGTCGTCGTCGTCGTCAACCTCATCGTCATCATCATCATCATCATCATCAATGCCATCATCGTGTTCGTCACCTTCGCCGTCGACGACGACATAATCACCATCGTTTCCATTATCATCAATGCCATCATCGTTTTCTTCGTCGTCATCACTGCTGCGGTCGTCGTCATCGTTGTCCTTATCATCATCATCATCATCATCATCATCCTCATCATCATAATCATCATCATCATCATCATCATCATAATCGGCATCAGTGTCATCATCATTATCCCCAACCTGATTCTCATCACCTGTGCCCCAAAGCATCACCTTTAAAATCTTTTTCCTCCTCCTCCACATCATCATCATCATCATCGCCATCCACTCTCCGTTCTCATTAACCTCCTCCTTCTTCGCCTCTCCTCGTCCACCGCCTCCTTTCTGTCTCCATTTCTCTCTTTTACATCTTCTTCCCCTTCTTCTCCTTCGCCTTCCTCTCCTCTCCCTACCACCAACCCACCTCCATTCCTACCAACATTCCCTCAGTCTATCCTCAATAATTTATCTCTAGCATTCTGAGTCCTTAATATAAACTGCATCTAGTGACTACCCACTAAACCAGCTCCGTTTTAATTATCTGGCAGCTCAGTCTTTATAACCAAATGAGAAATAGATACTCTACTTTTTACGTATTTATTTGTTTACTCATGTCTTATTTCATTATTTCTGCATATTTTTGTTTTATTTGCTTTAATCTAGCTTAATTAATTAAACATCTAAATATACCTTTTACATTAACACATGCAAAGCATTCTTCTATGAAGTTGTTTAGACGGAGATTGTGTGTGTGTGTGTGAGAGAGAGAGAGAGAGAAAGAGAGAGATAGAGGAGAGAGATGTATATTTGCATACATGTAATCATGTGTACCAAGGTATATTTATAACTATGCATTATCAACGTAGACTTGAGTGGGGACATCCTCGCTCTAACTCTCTCTCTCTCTCTCTCTCCCTATAGGCGCAGGCGTGGCTGTGTGGTAAGAAACTTGCTTCCCAACAACGTGGCTCCGTGTACAGTCCCACCGCGTGTCACCTTGAGCAATTGTCTTCTACGATATCCTCGTAAGTGGATTCGGTAGAGAGAAACTGACAGAAGCCCATCGTATGTATATATATAT
>NC_068988.1:6595493-6596079 GCF_001194135.2 Octopus bimaculoides
ATGCACAAGCCCACGTAGATATGTATATGCGGATGTATACGCAGAAAGAGGAAGTGATAGGCTGAGAGACGAATGCGCAGACAGAGAATTTCAGCTTAACTGATTGACACGGGAATGAAAAAAAAATAATAAATAAATGAGAAAAGAATTACGTAAGCAGTGAGAAATACAAAACTATATTACAGTTTTTCTACTCAATAAAAAACCGTTCACACTTAGTATAATCATACGTGTATATGTTCGTGTGAATCAAGGCGTCGCTTGTAAGTCAAATATATAAACGTAGATGGTGGGTATAGTGAAACAATATTATGGATGCTTAAAATGAACGGATCATCAGAGAACGCTTAGTTGCATTAAGATGGAGAGGTTGCCTACCAAGCGTCATTTTCGTATTTTATGTTTGTTTACGTTTTTGTGACGTCCTGTACCGATATATGCATGTCTATATACATATATACGTGTGTATGTACATATGTGTATCTATATATGCATATATACATGTTATTTATATTATTATTTGATTGAACGCCACTCATCCATTGCCAAGTAAGTTTTTATTTATATATATATGTATATATATATA
>NC_068988.1:6597643-6599896 GCF_001194135.2 Octopus bimaculoides
TATATATATATATATATATATATATATATATATATATATCGATATATAGATATACACATGTGCATAGGGAGAAAGAAAAGATTCAGAGAGAGAGAGAGAAAGATAGACAGAGAGACCACCAGTATCAACTAGAACAACACCAATAACTACAGCAAACAGCAACAACAACAACTACATCAAGGAAAGCGGGTACGTCTCAAAGAGCAGGGTACGCGCTTCAAGCATATACGAGTCAGAATTAACAACACATGTCACTAATTGAAATTTATTCCTAGCGTTGTTTCCCAACTGTAGAAAAATAAAATAAAATACAAGGAAACTAATACAAACATATAAATAAGTAAAGATTTAACATGGCGCTGGTAAAGCTTCATTTTTTTTTTTGAAGCCAGCTTATGTGGTGAAAAGAGATCTTTGCAGAAAGAGACAGCTGTGGAGGCCATCCTTGTTATCATTATTGTAAGTAGCAGCAGCGGCGGCAACGGCAGCAGCAGTAGTAGTAGCAACAGCAGTGGCTGGAACAGCAGCTGTACAGTAGCATCATCATCATCAGCAGCAGTGGCAGAAATAACGTCAGCGGCGGCGTAGGGCAGCGGAGAGATCGGCGGCGGGAGCATCGCCATCGATGTCTTTCGAAACGATCAACGCCATTATCGCAGCGAGTTTCGTCCTTTAATGTCGTTGAGGTTTGCAGTGGCATTCATGTCATCATCATCATCGTCATCATCATCGTCGTCTTCGTCATCATCATCGTCGTCATCATCATCATTGTCTTCGTCATCCTCATGGCATCATCTTCATCGAGATCATGATCAATCATCATCATCATCGTCGTCATCATCATCGTTGTTGTCATCGTTGTCATCGTCGTTATAATCATCATCATCATCATCGTCCTCATCGTCATACTCTTCCTCCTCCTCCGCATATCATCATCATCATCATCATCGTCATCGTCGTCATCATCGTTGTCATCATCGTTGTCATCATCATCATCATCATCATCATCATCTTCATTATCATCATCACCACCACCATCATTATTTTCTTCCATTAGTTGTTGTTGTTGTTGTTGTTGTTGTTCTTCTTCTTCTTCTTCTTCTTCTTCTTCTTCTTCTTCTTCTTCATCATCATCATCGTCGTCATCGTCATCGTCATCACCAACCACCTCATCAGTAGGATCGTCGTATCAATGTGGGAAGTTTTCATTCGTTAGAATAAAGTCGATAAAACAACACCGGATGTTACTGCTGCCGATGCTACAACAGCGACGGCAGCAGCAACAGCGTCAACGAGAACAACAACAACAACAGCTACTACTACTACTACTACTACTACCACTACTACTAACACCACCACCACCGCCACTACTACTACTACTACTACTACTACTACCGACGCTGCTGCTGCTGCTGCTACTCTCTATCTTCATCACTTTTTTCTTGTTCATCGTTTTCTTCTTCATCATCATCATCACCATCAACATCATCATCATCATCATCATCAACATCATCATCATCAACGTTTTCTACTTATTATTATTATTATTGTTATTATTATTATTATTATTCCACTTTTTCCTCTTGTTCTTTCTCGTCTACTTATTTCTTACGTCTTCCTCTTCTTTTTCTTCATCTTGTTGTTGTTATTGTTGTTGTTGTTCTTCTTCTTCTTCTTCTTCTTCTTCGTCTTCTTCTTCTCGGGGAAAACCTGCACTGTTGTCTTTTCTTGATAGTTAATCCTGTCAGATGTGGAAGATCTATTCGTGCGATAACGCGTCTACAAAAGAAACTGGAGACTCACAGCTACTTATAAGTGCACACACACACACACACACACACACACACACACACATACACGCACGCACGCGCACATGCACACACACGCACAGTGCATACGTATATACGCATGTACAACAATAGAACACAAACACACAAACGCACGCAATCACATTTCTCTACAAGCCCAATATACACCTTCAAAATCACGCAGACTCTCTTCTCCATGTGTGCATGTTTGTGAGTAATTTTTTATTAGTGCGATGTATATATGTATGTACGTATGTGTATGCACACACAAACACACACAAACCCCAAAACACACACATACAAACCCCAAGACACACACACACACACACAAACACACAAACACACACACACACAGATCTATCTATACGTTTTACTATTCTTGTCTAACTTCAGATATGTGCACATGCATGTATATTTAAGCACAAACTCATACATTCGCATATAT
>NC_068988.1:6600955-6603038 GCF_001194135.2 Octopus bimaculoides
TCTCTCTCTCTCTCTCTCTCTCTCTCTCTCTCTCTCTCTCTCTTTCTCTCTCTCTCTCTCTGATAAGATGTGTAAGAATGTTCCTCTGCTTGTGTGATGAGATGGAAGTCTTCGATTATATTATTAGCATTGTTCTTCAATTGTTAAAATGTGAAGTCACTCTGTTTCTCTCTCATTGTTTCTCTCACTCTTTGTGTTTGCATACATGTATTTCTCCGCATGGGTATGTGTGCCTGTATGTGTGAGTGTGGGTGTGTGTTAACTTTCCATACCGAAAAGTACTGTCTCTAAATTGTCGTGTCCCATCCTCTCATTCTGTATATATATATATGTTTACATATACCCCAGAATGAAATAGAATTGTAGAGAAAAGCTAATAACAAAATTAGATACATGAAACAATTGTGCGTAAGTTTAGTCAAAGCCTTCATCAGCTGTCGATTGTTTATCATAATACTTTCGATATCTTCCATCAATATTGTCCAATCCTTCGGTGTCAAGAGAATTTGTGCTGATATGGCTGCAGAACTTTACACTTGTAACTAGGAGAAAATGACACAAAAAATGCCCAAAGGAGCATCAAATGGCTGTGCCCCAGTATGGCCATAACCACTGTGTTGGAACTCGTAAAAGAAGAAAGAATACCAATACAGTGAGGGAATTTATATATAAAACAACGAGAGAAATGCATACACACACACACACACATACGCATACACACACACAAATATATATACAATAATCCCACAACTGTCGCGAGTGTTACGTCCCAAATACCCCTGCAATATGTCTAAGTAGAAACAGTACTGTACTGTATATTATTATTATTATTTTTATAATTTTCATACATTTATTTTATTATAAATGCAAAACAACGCCATGGAGGAATCGACGTAAGATTAAGTAATAAACCGCGATAGGTGAACCGCGATAGGTGAACCGCGATTTGGCGAGGGATTACTGTATATGAATATATATATGTATGCGTGAGTGTGTGTGTGAGTGGGTGCATATGTGTGTGTGTGTGTAGCTAGTTAAAGCGTGTATATGTTCATGTGTATTTGTTTATATTCTTTTATTCTTTCACCTGTTTCAGTCATTTGACCGCGGCCATACTGGAGTACCTCTTTTGTCGAGCAAATTGACCCCAGAACCAAAGCTCAGTACTTATTTTATTGAACCCTTTTGCCGAACCGCTAATTTACGGGGACGTACGTAAACACTCCAGCATCGGTTGTCAAACGATGCTGTTGTGTATGTTGTGTACAATTACATAATATTTTCAACAAAAACCCTTGATTGTAGTATCCTGCCATGCTTGGAGCCCAACCGTTGGAAACGTTATGAATAAAAGTTAGGGGGTATATATACATACGTCCCCCAGACTTTGCGGAAACAACGGACTACAAACAAGTTTTTGAAAGATATCTGGACGGAAGCATATAATTAGTGGGTCCTTTGCTGCCATACCCAATTATTCATATAGGCCTTTATCTTTAGGACAGCAAGAAAAAAAATCTTGAGCGGCGAAAGGCTGTTTTAGGATGTTAGACGTATCAGAACTGTCTCTACTTTTCTGTATTAGAAATTAGTATTATCGTCCGGCTGCGGAGACATCATGTCTGTCAAAATTTGTTGCGTTGTATTACAGTTCCTCCTTAATGCATGGCAAAACACAAATGAGGGCAGTCGCTATCATGGGATTACATATGGAACTCGTGCGACACAGTGTCGAAATTAATGGGCAATACCATAATTTATGAACAGGGTAATATGTTTCCACATTGCAGGTTTAAATATATTTGACTTTTGTACTTTTAATGTTCCTGCGTTTCGGTGGACGTGGACTCTGCCATCAGAAAAATGAATCTTTATCTTCCTTTTTATCAATTCCATATTGTTCCTCAAATCACCCCTTTAGCCATATCCATATCGGTGCCAGCCTCTACAATTAAATCCTAATCAGTAATCCCTCGACTATCGGGCGTGTTACGTTTCAAATGCCTCCGCGATAGGTGAAAATCCGCAAAGTAGAAACAGTACTGTATATTTTTAAAATTATTTTTATCATTGGTATATGTAT
>NC_068988.1:6604574-6607530 GCF_001194135.2 Octopus bimaculoides
TATATATATATATATATATATTATTTTGTTTAAAAGAGTTCCAACACTGTCTGTTTTTTATGTTTTATTTATATTCCTGCAGAACCAATGTGGGGTATAGAATATGGAATATACAATATATAATATAAAATAAAATAAAATAAAAATGGATGGCACCATGAAAGAAAGTATTGAATGTAGATGAAATATTGAGTGTTCAATATAAAGGATCAAATATATAAATATAAATATATAAAGGCGACTCGAGTTTCAGGGCTATTTCCCTTCGTCATGGTCCGTATGACAGACTAAACATATGTATGTATGTATGTCCGTGTAGACTGTGTGGTAACACTCACCACGAATTACTGACATCCTTTTAAGAAATAAGCTAATCAGATATTTTATCGTATCCATTTTACATCCCACGACAACTTACATTCCGTTATCGCAATTATTTCCTGTACAAATCTTTTTACATTGTATTTTATTAAAATAACAACAACGCTAAGAACAACGATAAAAATTACTAGGAAGAGACAACATTACTAATAGTAAATATGTGGTATATAATGACTTGCCTGTGAAGGCGCAATGGCCCAGTTGTTAGGGCAGCGGACTCGCGGTCATAGGATCGAGGTTTCGATTCCCAGACCGGGCATTGTGAGTGTTTATTGAGTGAAAACACCTAAACCTCCACGAGGCTCCGGCAAGGGATGGTGGCGAACCCTGCTGTACTCTTTCACCACAACTTTCTCTTACTTCCTGTTTCTGTTGTACCTGTATTTCAAAGGGGCCAGTCTTGTTACACTCTGTGTTACGCTGAATATCCCCGAGAACTACTTTAAGGGTACACGTGTCTGTGGAGTGCTCAGCCACTTGCACGTTAATTTCACGAACAGGCTGTTCCGTTGATCGGATCAACTGGATCCCTCGACGTCGTAAGCGACGGAGTGCCAACGATGTATGTATATATATATGTATGTATGTGCCCCAGTATGGCCACAGCTCATGAGCTGAAACTAGTTAAAATGATAAAATAAAATGAATGTGTATATATATATATATATATATATGTATGTGTGCTTGTATCCTTGTATATATCCATGTGTGTGTGTGTGTGTGTGTGTGTGTGTGTGTTACTCCCCACGGCTTGAGAACCAGTTTTGGTTCGTATCCGTCCTCATTACCGAACGGTTTGGGAAAGGTATTGATAGAACAAGTACGAAGCGTAGAAACGAATAGCTGAAGGAATTGGGCCGATTTCTGCTGTTAAACTCACCGAGGTGTTGCCCCAGAATTGCCGCAGCCCAATTACTGAAACTAGAAAAGAATAAAAGACAAAAGATTACGGTTTAAGTTGGTTTAAGTCTTAGCAAAGAAGGAACCATTTTCATTTATGTTCCAAGTCTTTGAGATTATTAATTTGTCAAAAACTGATACAGACGGATTTATATTTTAAAATAACCTTTAAATTTTATTTAATTATAAACTCGTAGATATACAAGGTATTAATAGGGTGGAAATTCGGTAGATTTTAATTAAATTTAAATTAACTGTAAAAGTATATACGATGGAGTGACTTATGTTTTGTGTTTCCAGGATTAATGAGCATAATTATTCTAATTAATTGTGATAAAATTGAAATGTATTGAAACGAAGTACAGAAGAAAAGAAAAAATATAGCCTTTATAGTCAGGAATAATTGTAGATTATACAAGCTTGTAATTTCTCAAAGTAGAAAACGTTGGACGACAAGCTGTGATGTACTGAAATAAAGAAGCGCAATGGCCGAGTGGTTAGGGCAGCGGACTCGCGGTCATAGGATCGCGGTTTCGATTCCCAGAACGGGCGTTGTGAGTGTTCATTGAGCGAAAGCACCTAAAGCTCCACGAGGATCCGGCAGAGGATGGTGGCGAACCCTGCTGTACTCTTTCACCAGAACTTTCTCTCACTCTTACTTTCTGTTTCTGTTGTACCTGTATTTCAAAGGGGGCAAGCCTTGTCACATTCTGTGTCACGCAGAATCTCACCGAGATCTACGCTAAGGGTACACATGTCTGTGGAGTGTTCAGCCACTTGCACGTTGATTTCACATGCAGGCTGTTCCGTTGATGGGATCAACTGGAACCCTCGTCATCGAAACGACTGAAATAAGTTGTAGTGAAGCATAATAAATTTATACCTTTAGAAATAATCTGGACCCTATCAAATGCAACTACCCCACATTTTGGCCAGAAGAGAAGACCGGAGCAACGTGAAATAAAGTGCCTTATTCAAAGACACAACCCGTCGCCGCGGGGTATCGAACTCGTGGCCTTACGACTGGAAACCGAATACTCCAAACACGCGTATGCAGAGTAGTTTTTAGAAGAGTTACATAAATGAAAATTTAGTTTTATTGAATTTTTTTTTATTTCAAGGAAATAAACATTTTTTTTTTTTTTGGAAAATTAGTTTGGGTTTCAACACTACATAAGAACCAAGAAATTTGATGAAAGTCAAAGAAGAAAATTATTGTAAGTACGCCATATTTCCTGATAATACCCAGGGTGGTAAGTTCACCATCATAGAAAAACATATACACAGACACACACGTGTATATGTGTGAGCGTACATATACATACATATATATTTATATACATACATGTGTGTGTGGAGCCGTGCTCATGGCTGCGCATAAAAATTTCAAATAATTTAGAAATTTAGACATTTATAAGTTCATTTTCTCTTAACGCCATGTCTGTTTTTCAGTTTATATACTCCCCCTCCCACCTTTTTTATTCACTCTCTCCCGCCTCTTGTTTTAGCATTCTCCTCCTCCACTCTCTCTTCTCTCGTTCTTTCTTTCCTTCTCTCCCTCTCTTACTTTTTCCCACCTCCTTTTCCTCCCCTTTTCTCTCTCCTCTACCACACGTATATATGTATTTATGTATGTATGTAAGTCTATATATGAATGTGTGTATATGTATATATA
>NC_068988.1:6608294-6608873 GCF_001194135.2 Octopus bimaculoides
ATATATATATATATATATATATAAATGCACGCTCGCATTCGCTCACCTTCACAAGGCTAATGCTTCCCTCATTCTCAGAGGAATACAATAATTCTACAGCTGTCTCCCTCCCCCTCTCTTTCTCTCTAACACACACACACTCTCTCTCTCTCACCTTCACCATTTCTTTCCTACTCATTCATCTCTCTCCCACACACTTACACACCGTCTGTACTGCTCTCACCACCACTGTCTTTAATCAAAGTATTTACTTTTTTACTTTAGTAAGACTTAAACTGGTTCACCGTTAACATTTTCCGCTTGTTAGGGACGCTTTTGATGAATCCCAGGAGGTGTGTCTGGAGGTTTGGGTTTTAATATAGAGGCGCCTGTCTTCCCTGAGGCGCAGGGCTCAACACTCACTCACATGTAGTTGTACTTCCGTTCCTATATATATATATTATGCACCAATGTAAACTAATATCCTTATATACCATTCTGTTCTCTCCTTCTGTAGTTCTTTCATGTGTATGTATATCTACGTATATCCGTACATGCATATTTACATATATGTATATATATATATATATATATATATAT
>NC_068988.1:6609203-6610598 GCF_001194135.2 Octopus bimaculoides
ATATATATATATATATATGTATATATATTCACACACAAACGCACATATATAAAGAGATATGCATGCACCCATAGTTATACACACACGCCCAAACATACTTGCATATATACACCTCTACGCCCCATACATGCATATGTTTATTAAGAATTTATACATCTATATATCTTTACATCTATGTATATACATATGCATATATATGTGTGTGTGTATGTGTCTGTGTGCACGCGTATGTGTATATGTGCATGTACATATATATATATACATATATAAGTATATATACATGCATATATTCTCTTTTACTCTTTTACTTGTTTCAGTCATTTGACTGTGGCCATGCTGGAGCACCACCTTTAGTCAAGCAAATCGACCCTAGGACTTATTCTTTGGATGCCTAGTACTTATTCTATCGGTCTCTTTTGCCTAGCCGCTAAGTTACGCGGACGGAAAGACACCAGCATCGGTTGTCAAGTGATGTTGGGGGGACAAATACAGACACACATATACATATACATATACATATATACGACGGGCTTCTTTCAATTTCCGTCTACCAAGTCCACTCACAAGGCTTTGGTCGGCCCGAGGCAATAGTAGAAGACACTTTCCCAGGCTGCCAGATATATATATATATATATATATGTACACACACACATATACACACATTCTCATACATGTGTGTATGCTTATGCCAATATATATATACTTGCACATACACATATAGATATATACACATCCGAACATTTACAAAACTGTGTGTATGTATGTACAAAAATTGCCGCCATATATATATATACGCACATACATGCATGCATTCAGCCTAGTATATACAAGATATCGACTTTAATTTGTATATATAAGTAGCTTATTTGCATGTTATACACACGTTATAGAGAGACGGGTAGATAGATAGATAGATAGATAGATAAATAGATAGATAGATAAATAGATAGATAGATAGATAGATAGATAGATAGATAGATAGATAGATACAGACAAATAGATAGACAGATAGATAGATAGATAGATAGATAGATAGATAGATAGATAGATAGATAGATAGATAAAGGTAGACAAGTATTCAGGTAAATAGATAGAGAAATAGATAGGTATATAAAGAGAAGGAGAGAGGGAGAGAGAGAGATGGGGAGGAGGAGAGAGATTGGTGGGTGAAAGGTACATCTGTGGTGTGTAATGTGCATATATTGAATGCACATGTTTATGTACTGTTGGCAGCAAGTATTATTTGCATTTTGTTTTTGAAATAACTTTTCAGTAATAAAATACCATAACAGCTGTTTTGTTAACGAAAAAATCTACACCACACTCCAGCTTCCATCTCATTCACACACACACACACGCATATGTATATATATATATATATATATATATATATAT
>NC_068988.1:6613053-6614096 GCF_001194135.2 Octopus bimaculoides
ATATATGTATGTATGTATGTGTGTGTATATGTTTTTGTGTCCGTGTTTGTCCCCCCAACATCGCTTGACAACCGATGGTGGTGTGTTTACGTCCCCGTAATTTTGCGGTTCGGCAAATGAGATTGATAGCATAAGTACTAGGCTTCCAAAGAATAAGGACCTGGGGTTGATTTGCTGGACTAAAGGCGGTGCTCCAGCATGGCCGCAGTCAAATGACTGAAACAAGTACAAGAGAGAGAGTAAAGAGAATCCCGAAATACAACAATATTTGTTTCAATACGCGATTTCGCATCAGGAATCTTGCAACACAAATTGATAAGTGTAAAAGAATGTAAACATTAATGAGTTTTGTAAAGGAATTTACAGATTTTGTACAAGAAACAACGGTCCCGTTTTGCGTTAGTGCAACTATACCTGCATTTTGTTCATTAGATGTGAAACTAAATAAGTTTAGTCTGTACATCATATGCGATGTGTCAAAGACAAAAGGAAATAACATCAGTTTTACGATTTATTCATTATTACCACTTGTTAACTCTTTTGGAATGATCCTAAAAGATGCAGCTCAACTCTGCTAATCAAAGCCAACTTGTTGTCAATCAATATTACATTCACGCATGTAGATGACATTGATCGACTCTGATGTGAATATCTATTCAATAACAAAAATTCACTCTATCCTCGGTGACAAAATTGAAGTTGATGACGAAGTTAACGTTTACGATGACGAAATCGAGATAGACGATATAGCGTAATCGAGATTGTCCAAAATGGAACAGTCCGTCGATGACGAATTTGAGATTACCATTGATGAAATTGAGGTTTATAATGTCGAGTTCATGTGGGAAATATTGCATTATCTGTAATTTCCCTAAATAAATCAGGAAGTCGAAACAGATATATTGGGTTGTCTGGGAAGTCCGTGTCGATTTATAAAGGAAAGAAAAAGGCCAATAAATACTTGCCATTACATTTTTAATCAACCAAATATGAACCATTTTGTTGCCCAATGCGTCTCCATCTTTCCTTTAACTTTAAAATAC
>NC_068988.1:6614945-6619411 GCF_001194135.2 Octopus bimaculoides
CGTGGTGGTGGAGGTGGTGATATGGTGGTGGTGGTGGTAGTGGTGGTGGTGACGGAGGTGGTGATGGTGGTGGTGGTTATGGTAGTGGTGGTTAGGGCTGTGGTTGCAGTGGTTGTGATGGTTCTGGTGGTAGTTGTCATGGTGGTGGAGATGGGGGGTAATTGTTGTTGGTGATTGTGGAGATGGTGGTGGTGGATGTGGTGGTAATGGTGGTAGAGCTGAAGTTATTTCTGTTGTTGATGGCGGCGGTGATGGCGATTGTGGTTGTGGTGGTGGTGGTGGTAGTGGTGAGATGATGATGGCGATGGTGGCTATGCTAATGGTGGTGAAGGCGGATGGTTGTAGCAGCAGCAGCGGTAGCAGCAGTAGCAGCAGCAGCAGCAGCAGTAGTAGTAGTAGTAGTAGTAGTAGTAGTAGTAGTAGCAGTAGCAGTGGCGGTGCTGCTGACAGTTGCTGTTGCGGTGCTTGTACTTGTGGGGGTGGTAGTTTTATCTTGTGGTGGTCGTCATCAGGAGAGCGATGACTGCCACAGAAGTAGCGCTGTTGTTCTGTTCTCAGCGGTGATGGTCACGATAGCAGTGGTTGCCGTAGCTCTGCAGCTGGTGTTGCTCTTGTTCTTGTAGCTGCTGACGGTGATGATGATGATGATGATGATGATGATGATGATGATGATGAGCACAAATAATAATTTTCCGTGATCGAAACGGTGAGAGTTGGAAGGCGTCATTATTGATCTCTGATCCGGGTGGAATTGATCACCTTGATTGATTCTGTTGTTTGTTTCGCTTTTTTTTTTTATTGGTCTTCGATCTCATTCTCATGGTTTTATTATCGATGCTGATGATGGCGTCGCTGGTGTTGTTGTTTGCGTTGAGGTCAACGTGGCCGAGTTGTGATGATGGTGGTGGCGGTGGTGGTGGTGGTGGTGGTGTTGGTGGTCATCGTCGTAACGATGATGGTGGCAGTGGGAGTGGTAGAGGTTGTTGTGCTGGTGGTGGCTGTGGTTGTGATGATGGTGGTGATGGTGACTGATGGTGCAGCTGTTGTTATTGTTGTTGTTGAGGTGACGATGGTAAATAATAATGGCGGTCGTGGCGCCAGTGGTTGTAGTAGATACGACGCCCGCCATGGTGTTGATGTTGTTGATTGTTGTTGTTGTTGGTGGTAGTAGTGGTCGTGTTAGTGGTGATGACAGCAGTGGTGGTGGTGGTGGTGGTGGAGGTGGTGGTAGTGATGGTGTTAGTGTTAGTGATGGTGATAGTTGTAGTGATGGTATGGTAGTCGTAGTCGTGGCAACAGTGGTAGTTGTGGTAGTGGTGGTAGGATATTGTATTTGTGGTGGTGATTGTGTTAGTGGTGGTGGTGATGGTAGTCGCGTTGGTGTTGGTCGTGTTAGCAGTGGTAGTGGTGGTGGTGGTAGTAGTAGTAGTAGTAGTAGCAGTAGTAGTAGTAGTGTTGATATTAGTGGTGGTGGTGGCTGCGGCGGTGGCGTATGCAGATTTTTTTTTGTTATTTTTTTTGTTTTCGGAGGGGGTCTGTCTTTAATCTTATCATCTATGAATGACTGCCGGACTCTGTTTTAGATTTGTGCGAACAGGTGCGAAGCCTGCCAGTCAATTACGTCTAGATAAACGATGGCTTCAACAGATTGCATATGTATATATGTGTATATATATATATATATGTGTGTGTGTGTGTGTGTATGTGTGTGTGTGTGTGTGTGTGTGTGTGTGCGTGTAGGTGTGTAAATATATGTGTATGCATCTATTGTATGTAAGCAAGTGCGTATGCATATATAACTGCATGTATGCATATATATATATATATATATATATATATACGTATTCATGCATGAACGTCTTTGTGCATGTATTATGTATATGTGTATGTATGTATATATGTGTATGTGTGTATATTTGTATGTATGTTAGTATGCATGTATGTATAAATGAATGCATTCATAGATGTGCCTATGTATTCATAGGTGAATGCATAAGGGTATGTATCTATACAATTACACGTTGCACATGTATGCACATGTATGAACATGTATGTTTGTATGTTTGTGTCGGATTTTAAATTTCTCTTCAGAAAAGAAAAATCTGATTTTTCAACACAGAAACAAGATTTTTCGGGAGGAATTTACACAATATGAACCAGGGAGTTATGCAAGCGCGTAGTCTTGTGTGTGTGTGCGTTTGTGTGTGTATGTGTGTGTGTGTGTGTTTGTGTGTGTATGTGTGTTTGCGTGTGTTTGTGTCTGTGTGTCTGTGTGTGTTTGTGTGTGTTTGTGTTTGTGTGTTTGTGTATTTATGCGCGTGTGTGTATTTGCCTGTATGTGTGTGTGTATGTGAGTGTTTGAGTGTGTGTGTGTTTGTGTTTGCGTGTGTGTGTGTGTGTGTGTGTGTGTTGGTGTGTATGTGTGTGAGTGTGTTTGTGTGTGTATGTATGTTTGTGTGTTTGTGTGTGTGTGCGTGTGTGTTTGTTTCAATGTAAAGTCAATTTCGATCTGCCATCTACTCTCTACTCGGTAGCAAAGTTGTAAAGGAAAGTATAATATTCTCTTCGCCATTCTTTAAATCTTGAAGTCTTGCAGACTCTTCTTAGTTCCAGACATTGGAATCATTTGTATTTTACAAGCTTAGGAGTTGGCTTGTCTATCCAAGAACCCAACTCCAACCATGTTTGCTTCAACGAAGCTAAAATTATATGTTAGGAACTGGGTTTGCAAAAGGACCGGATCAATTTCCTATTGATGCCCTCTTTCTCCTGATTGTTTTCTAATCTCACTGGTGTCCAGAGGGCTGCTGATATTCCACAAGAGAACATATCTTTTCCTTATGGTCCCATACAACAATAGCTGGCCGGTTGGGCTTTTATTGGTGGCTATTTTAAATTTTATACTCTCTTTTTACTCTTTTACTTGTTTCAGTTATTTGACTGCGGCCATGCTGAAGCACCACCTTTAGTCGAGCAAAGCGACCCCAGGATATATTTTTTAGAAGCCTAGTACTTATTCTACCGATCTCTTTTGCCGAACCGCTAAGTTACGGGGACGTAAACACACCACCATTGATTGTCAGGTGATGTTGGGAGGACAAACACAGACACACACACACACACACACACACACACACACATATATATATATATGCATATATATACGACAGGCTTCTTTCAGCTACCGTCTACCAAATCCGCTCACAAGGCTTTGGTCGGCCCGAGGCTATAGTAGAAGACACTTGTCCAAGGTGCCACGCAGTGGGACTGAACCCGGAACCATGTGGTTGGTAAGCATCTACTTACCACACCACCACTCCTGCGTCTGTCAATGCTTGCTGTCTTTTATGCAGCAGGTACTGGGTGGGGATCCTTTGTTCCTCAATTGCAATGAGATAATGACCAAAGAGTGATATCATAAGCATGTCGGTACTTCATTCTAAGCTTTTGGATGTATCAATAATCGCTTAGAGACCTCTGTATTAAGTGGTTGACCGTGCATGTGATAAGTGACGTGAAAAAGGACTGCACCAAAACCAGACTGGTGCCTGCGTTTTAGTTGTATAGACAAGAATGACATGAGTTGAAGACTTTTGCTGAAGGATACAACGCACTGTCCCCACCAGGGATTGAATCAGAGATCTAATGATCACGAGACGTAACCAATCAATCGCGTGTCTTCATGAGGGAAGAGTAATCTACATGAAAATTCTTAATTAGCTCAACGCAAAATTTGTTTAACATGCATTTTAAATTCAATTATTTTCTCATGTGAGGCTGGCAGATTCGTTAGCACGCCGGGTGAAATTTTTAGCGGTATTTCGTCTGTCTTAACGTTCTAAGTTCAAATTCTGCCGAGGACGACTTTACCCGTTATCCTTTGGGGGTCGATAAATTAAGTACCATTTGCATACTGGGGTCGATCTGATCGACTGGCCCCCTCCCCAAAACTTTCGCGCCTTGTGCCTAGAGTAGAAAAAAAAATATAAGAATTAATTTCTCATGTATATTAATAATTGTTTCCACACACCTTAATCCAATAATTTCCAATCATCTTTCCCCTTCAAAACTTCTAACACGAGGTGAGCAATTATGTAACAATGGGGTTAATCGATGAAATTTACTCCTGTACTTGACTGGTAACTTTATGTATTGATTCTGTAAGAACGAAAAGCAAAAAATTGTAGTTAGGTCAATCTTTTCTTTCACCCTTGTTGTTGTTGGCACTCCGTCGCTTACGACGTCGAGGGTTCCAGTTGATCCGATCAACGGAACAGCCTGCTCGTGGAATTAACGTGCAAGTGGCTGAACACTCCACAGACAGGTGTACCCTTAACGTAATTCTCGGGAATATTCAGCGTGACACAGTGTGACAAGGCTGACCTTTTGAATTACAGGCACAACAGAAACAGGAAGTAAGAGTGAGAGAAAGTTGTGGTGAAAGAGTACAGGAAGGTTCGCTACCA
>NC_068988.1:6620232-6622485 GCF_001194135.2 Octopus bimaculoides
TTCTACTGCTCTCTTTTCCTTCTCTGCTCTCTCCTTTTCATGGGAGAGTTTAATTTTGTTTTCTATTTCTAACAGTGTTAGTTTTAATTTAGCCCTTTTCCTATCCTCCAGTTCTCTATTTAACTGGTTTGAGACCTTTGTTCTGTGTCTCATAAGGATTTTCCTGTCTCTAGGAATTCTATTGGCATGTTTGCTGGTCTTTCTATATGGCACGTATTTGGTGCATATGTCTTGTATGGTTGACATAAAATGACTTAGTTTGAGGTCATTGTCTTGTATAGAAAGGCTGTCATGCCAGTTTTGATATGTATATATATATATATATATATATATATTTATGCACGCGTGTAAGTAAATATGAATGATGCGCATGTATGTATATGTGTATATATACATGTATATATGTACACATATATATACACACACACATATGTACATTTATATATACTAATATAATATACATGTGTGTGTGTGTGTGTGTGTGTGTGTGTGTGTGTGTGTGTGTTCATATGTGTACATATATATATGTGTATGCGTTTGAGGATCCATGGGAGGGTAGCTGAGTATAAAAAAAATATATATACGAACACAGAACTCCAGCAAAAAAAAAAAGGAACACACACACATACACATACACACACGCACAAATACATACTCACAAATTTGTGTATATTTGTGTGCGTTCGTGTAAATCAATATCTTGTATATACTTATGTATATCAAAGTCTCTGTGCGCGTGTATATCTACATAACAACATTCATAATCATACACGTACATATATATATTTTTCGCGAATACAAAAGCGTATATTATTTTAGAATATTAGTGACGGGGTCAGAAATGAAAGAATATATAATTGGATAGCAGCATGAAGGAATTTCTGCAAGGATAATTGGATTTAGATACGAGATGGACTGAGGGCATCTATGGCGGATGTGACTGAGGAATCATAGCAGGGTCTAGGGGAACAGGACGTCTAAACGTTTAAAGTTACATATAAGTGTGTGCAATGCATACGCAGTCGCTGCTGCGTTTTTGTTTATGAATGTACAAGTTCACACACATTTTTATCTATCTATCTATCTATCTATCTATCTATCTATCTATCTATCTATCTATCTATCTATCTATCCATCCATCCATCTATCTTACCTCTCTATCTATACATCTAGCTATCTATTCATCTATCCATCCATCAAACCATCCATGTATGTATGTATGTATGTATCTATCTATCTATCTATCTATCTATCTATCTATCTATTTACTTAACTATCTATCTATCCATCTGTCTGTTTCTTTCTGTCTGTCTCACTATCTATTTATCTCTCTATCTACCTCTGTATGTATGTATGTATGTATGTATGTATGTATGTATATACGTACGTATAGTGGTTCAAATATGGCACTAACGACCACTACGTCGTGATTTCAGATCCTAGATCGAGTGGTGCGTTGTGTTCTGGAGCAAAGCACTCCAACTCACGCTGCCCCTGCGATCACTTCGGCACGTGACATATGGTACACCTGACGTGTGGTACACCTGACGTGTGGTACACCTGACGTGTAGTAAACCTGACGTGTGGTACACCGTCGATTTGATGGAGAGAATGAGCTAACTTACGGTACGAACATTTGGTACCTATAAACAAAATCATTTGTGCAGGTCGTTCAGCCAATGTTGAACGCTCTAATGTCTTCGACGGAAGATTCCATCATGCATAAGCATATAAATACAAATCAAGATGGACAAAAATGAATAGCACTTGAATACCAAGGGTAGAGTATAATGCTCTGTTTTAAAATTAAAGCTGCAAAAACGTCATGGAACTGTTACTCCGAGTAACAATTCTGTGAATGTTTTTGCAGATCTAATAAAGAATAATATATATATGTGTGTGTGTGTGTGTATGTATTGGGTTGTCCGGAAAGTTCGTGCTGATTTATAGTAGCTTACCTTTCGACTTATTTGCCATGAAACCACCTCAATTCTGGGAAGAGGGTATTTTCAAGTTAAAGGAAAGATGGAGACGCATTGTGCAACAAAATGGTTCATATTTGGTTGATTAAAAATGTAATGGCAAGTATTTATTGGCCTTTTTCTTTCCTTTAAAAATCGGCACGAACTTTCCGGACAACCCAATATATCTGTTTCGACTTCCTGATTTATTTAGGGAAATTACAGATCGTCAATGGTAATCTCAAATTCGTCATCGACGGACTGTTCCATTTTGGACAATCTCGATTACGCT
>NC_068988.1:6623015-6625087 GCF_001194135.2 Octopus bimaculoides
TTCCATCATGCATAAGCATATAAATACAAATCAAGATGGACAAAAATGAATAGCACTTGAATACCAAGGGTAGAGTATAATGCTCTGTTTTAAAATTAAAGCTGCAAAAACGTCATGGAACTGTTACTCCGAGTAACAATTCTGTGAATGTTTTTGCAGATCTAATAAAGAATAATATATATATGTGTGTGTGTGTGTGATAGTCTGTGTGTGTACGTGCGCTTGCATTTTATATAAAAAGACATGGCTAAGCATTCGTTTTACGGATAAACGAAAAAAAAAAAAAGAAGACGAAGATATCGAAACCCTATAATTGAGAAGGACGTATCCGGAGGTTCTTCGATTCATTGTTCACATTCGGTCCCCAAGGAATTGTGAGCCAAACAAATACAAAAAGGAAAATACATTGATAGCTTATATAAATATACGTACTTAGGAATATGGTTTATTACAATTATAGATTAGCCGCCATACTTACACGCATTATATTTTGTGAAGTCTCTTAATGCACACCTATCTATCTATCTATCTGTCTATCTATCTATCTATCTATCTATCTATCTATCTATCTATCTATCTATCTATCTGTCTATCTGTCTATATATGTATGTATGTATATATAAGTAATGACCTATCTATCAATAATAACTTAATCAAACCCGTAGAGATATTAAGCGCTGAAGACATTCCCAATTACGGCTCTTCCGTGTCCTATTCTATTCTCCCCACCAGGTAATCTATAATATTTTTCATATAACACACACATACGCACACACACACACACACACACGCACACACACACACACACACACACACACACACACACACACACACACACACACACACACACACACACACACACACATATATTATAATTATTTATTTGAATATAGATATGTATGTACGTGTGTGTGCGCGTAGGTATGTGAATGGGGAAGGGGCCCTATAACAAATAAATTATCGGTGTCCCTGCACCCCGGGGACAATTTTATGAAGAGAAAACTGATTGGTTAACGAAATGTTCTTAGCCCACAGTTTGCTTCTTCTCTGTGGGAAGAATTTTTTGAGAAAAAAAAAGACCTCCCTGCTGTTTTTTATATTATTGTATGTACACGTCAATTGCACACACACACACACACGCACACACACACTCACACACACACACACACACACACACACACAGAGCATAAAATGTACGTATATGTGTATAGATATGTGTATGTGTTTATATAATATATATATATATATATTATATGTATACATCGATATAGATATGTATGTATTTATGTATGTATGTATGTATGTATGTATGTGTGTATAATTATTTGTATTCTTCGTTTGAAGGAATTGTTTCTGATAAAGACGCAAATCTCCATCTTCAGATTGTAGATAACGAAACACTGTCATATTTTAAACTTGAGGAAAGTCTTGCAGAGTTTTATAGTTCCGCTTACAGATTGTATTTGTAACGAGCGACTTTAAAGGCTTGAATTTTCTTTCTGAAAATCTAAGCTTACCCAGAATGATAGCTAGGCATTCGCTTACAGATTCCAACAGCAACAATTATGTAAATTTGCAATTCGGATATAGAAGCTGGAGGCTTCAACGCAGTTGCTCTTAATTGTGTTATTTCTTTTTCAAATATGCATGTATGTATGCGTGTGTATTTTATAACCACACATTTACACACTCGTTCACAAGCATATTTTCGCAGGACGTTTAAATCAATGGTATTTGTGGAACGTTTCTGTGAAAATTTAAAAACTTTCTCTTGAACATACATCCGAAAGCTTCGAGTCAGCAAACAATAGTCGCATTCTCTGTACAGACCCTATGACAGGCATTTGCTAGATTTCTGTTATTGTAAAACATAGAGTTATTTACATTGTATATTTGAAGCAAGATAGAGATGCTGTAAAAGCTAGCGCGCTTGAAGATTTCTTTTCACAAAGATAAAAATGGCTGTCTCACATAGAAATACATATATTCATATACATACATAATACATACATTACATACATACATACACACACACACACACACACACACACACACACACACACACACACACA
>NC_068988.1:6625685-6627722 GCF_001194135.2 Octopus bimaculoides
TATATATATACCCACATATGTATTTGTATATGCGTATATATACGTATATATGTATGCATATACTTAAGTATATATACGGTTATATATTTGTGCGTGTGTGTGTGCAGTAATTTTTAATATATAAATATGAGTAGTATGACAGGCACGTAGAATTTTTATGCATGTATGCTTGTACGCATAGATGTATGCGTGTGTATATGTATGTATGTTTGTATGTATGTATGTATGTATCTATGTATGTATATATGTATGTATGTATATATTTATGTATGTATTATGTATATATGAATGCATGAATTTTACTGAAATGAACTAAGAGAAATATTTCAAAGGGGCCAGTGGATGGTATTTGAACAGCATAGATATATACAGACATATCAAATACCATTCAACATTGACCCCTGATTTATTAAAATTATCTCTGCCTCTAAAGGATGTGTGACAATTACTAAACGGTAATTGTCACCAGCTTCATATGAGAAGGGGAGACAATCTCATGAAACAATAATTTCTCTAATATCGATATACCATTAAGGAAAATATCATGCTAATTGTATGTAAATAAGAGGACGGTTGGTGCAAGTGTTTCTTCCTCAATAGGCGTCATCCGCACGACAGGTGTCCTTAGCATTCTTCAGCTCCCAAAGGACATGGACATTTACAAGTGTAGAACATATTTATGCGCTTTGTTTTTCCTTACTGGCAGGTGAAGCCTGGACAATTCTTGATTATTGAGATTGGTTTCCATTTTTTATAATGGAATTATATAGAATTGTCATTTGGTAACTATGACATGCACGCGCGCGCACACACATACATACATACACACACACACATGTATATACATAGATACGCACACACACAAACATACACACACACACTTACACACGTATACATACATATATATATATATATATATATATATATATTTATACATATATATATATATATATAGAGAGAGAGAGAGATTAAACGATCGATCGATAGTTAGATAAGTAGATAAAGATATAAATAGGTGGACGCATATATATATATATATATATATATATATATATGTACACATATATATACATACATAAATAAATACAAACATTTACATACATACATTTATGTGCTTGTGTGTCTGTGTATTTTTGTGTGTGAGTATGTGTGTGCGTTTATGTGCGTGTGTGTATTACTTGTCTGTGTTTGACTGTGCGTCCGGTAAATATACGTTGATGGTATATGAGGACTTGGCGGCAGTTTTTTATTCTTTTATCCTTTTATTTAATTATTTATTCTAATTCCCCCCCCCCCATTAATTGACATTTTCATTCCTTTACTGTTTATTTAACCTTGTCTGATTATTTAAAAGATTCTGGATTCAAAACAAACTCAAGACCAAAACCAAAAATAAACTATCGAGAAAAAAGAACATACAAAAAATACAGAGAATAGTGTTATACAATAAATAAATATATATATGAAGGCATATTGCAGTTATATGATAAAGGATATAACCGATATCACATAACAGAGAATACTCGGAAAGTATCAAGGCTTTGGCGTATGGTGTTTACCAAAGTTTTATGCTTGTTGGTGATAAGGATTACGATGGTGGTCGCAGTGGTTATGACGAAAACACTGGGGTATTGTTGAGAAAACGCAGTAGTCACCGGGGTAGTTATAGTAATATTGATAATAGTGTTTTGGTTTATCATGCTGAAGCAGACACGCCTATGATCAAAGACATTCCAGCCGGAATCATCACGTCGATTTATATTTTATCTTCTTTTTTTTTTTTTTTTACATGAGCTGTAGCGTGAAGCTGCGATGGAAAAATAAACAAACTGAATATTTTAAACTTTTAATGGCAATTTCACTGCAGTTTATCGCGAAGAAAAATCTCTCGCTTTTGTCAAAAGGTGCAAATACATCATTGCCAGCTCAGTGGCGCCCTCTACTGGACCCCTTGATGCATTCCTGTCTCTGGGATATTCAATGATTTATTATGAAGCTACGGCTTTCTAGCCAGCTAAAACTTATATTTCTCTGGTA
>NC_068988.1:6628732-6630033 GCF_001194135.2 Octopus bimaculoides
ATATATATATATATATACAGGGTTGTTCAAAAGTCACACGACAGTAAATCAAAATTCCATAAATATTTAATATTCAATTGTATTTATTTATTCCAATTATGAATGTTTAACAATTGAATTTTGTGGGTTAAAATCACCGTTTTCTTTTCTTTTCTTTTTTTCTTTTTGCAACATTTGTGTATCTATTAGTGAAGTCTCATATAAAATATATTTTTTGTTTTAATCTTGGAATTAAATGGGTTTTGATTTACTGTCAGGTGACTTTTGGCTGACCCTGTATGTACGTGTATGTACATGCATATAAATAATCATTCATGTGTTTATGCACATACATATGTATGTATGTACATGTGTGTGTATCAGTGTGCGCGCGCATGGGCCTGCGTGCGTCCCAGTGTGTCAGGGTTGAAAATTGAACCACCCCCTCATTGACTCTTTTGGCAATGTGGTTTCTGCTCATGCTCTAATTGTAATCATCGTACTAACATCGTGATGGACCAGAATTGCATCGCAGTACCAAAGTAGGCGTTGTTTATTCTGTGTGCTTATGAAAAAAGTTAGTTTAGAATTGGCTTTTTGGTGTGAAAATGACTTATTAATCCCATGATAAAATTTAAAAATTATTAATTGCATCGAATGAATCCACCTTCTGCTGGAAATGACAGCTAAATCTCAATTAGTCGGCTATCATAGTCAATGTTACCGACTAACTTCCTGCCATTAGCTTTTTGACACCCT
Organism: Octopus bimaculoides; assembly: GCF_001194135.2. Classification (NCBI taxonomy): domain Eukaryota; kingdom Metazoa; phylum Mollusca; class Cephalopoda; order Octopoda; family Octopodidae; genus Octopus; species Octopus bimaculoides. The sequence goes on from NC_068988.1 coordinate 6,629,471, forward strand.
ACCAATGTTAAACACAAATGGGAAATTATATTTTGGCAAATCTTATATCCATCTTCTCCGTGCACTGTTCCTGGAAGGCTCGTGAACGTAGTATCCTCAGGCACCTCCTCCACTGGGTTCTAACAGAAGCAAAAATCATTACAATTTCCGGCTAGATTTCGAAGCGTGACCGACTGTGAATTTGGATATTGCCCAACCCTCTCGTTCCTTGACTACCCGATGCTCTCCTGCTGATTGGTCAGGCTTGAACAATAGCTCTTATGATTCATTCCTGCAACATTTTAATCACACGTCCGTAATACCGCAACTGTGACTTCTCAATGTGGAAAAGTATCCGCTTGACCAGGAGAAACTTTTTGACCCTCTGTCTACGCACCTTGTCAAAACTTTACACTAAGGAGAAAGTACCACGTCAGCTGTGCACCTCAGAGTCCTTTGAAAACTCTTTCCTCCAACTACTTAATCGACATTCCAAATAAGTTTGATCTTGTAGAAATAGAGTTTTCTAAAACATTAAAAACATTTAAAACAAAATATAGTTTTTAAAAATAAATTGATAGAAC
>NC_068988.1:6630887-6632186 GCF_001194135.2 Octopus bimaculoides
TATATATATTAGACTATATTTTATTTTATCATTACAGCATTTCAATGCTCTTAAAATTTAACCTATTCGCTAAACTATTCACTTTCAATTACGATTTTAATCTGACATAATATATGTTATAAATCATATATATTTGACGAACATATTTCAGTGTAATAACTTACATACAAGAATTTCGTCACAAACAAAATGTCATATTATATGTATATAAATATCTACTTTGTTACAACTACATAAAATATAATTACAATGACTGGTTTCAATGTTGTATATTCATATATCTAGAATATGGAAATGTTCTCTGAAAAACCTGAAAGTAAACCAATTTCTGATATATTGGGTTATCCCATTAATGCGGCTTTTTCAGTTGCATGAACTAAAAGTCGGAGGGGACGGGATAAACTACCTGCATCAACTTGCTATAAAAGCAGGTAGTAATACTACTTGTGTTTTCCTCATGGCAGCATCATTCTAAGCCGTTTGAAGCATGTGAACTGCTTGAACCGGTGTTTTCCCCAGCAGAAAACAGAATTTCATGGAAGCACATGGAAGCACATTGTTCCTTCGCTTTATCTCTCGAAAAGATCGACGAACAGGGGAGAGGCACTGAAAAACAAAGACGCATCACGTGGAAGCAGGACTCCGCAGAACGACGCCGTCGATAGATTGATGCCTGAGGGTCGCATCAAGTGGGTTCTAGTGGCGCAAGCCTTAACTACAACGGGCTTGTCACACAGAGTACGTTTCCAGTTACTTTTGGGTAGCTTATCGTACATACATACATACATACATACATACTTACAAACATACATCCATACATATATACATACATACACGTACACATATATTGTATGATCTTGACAAAGGTAAGAACAATGATAAATATTGATAACAAAAGGCGAAGCAAACAGCTATCAAGCTTTTACAATTAAAAATAAGAAATATTCACTTTGATACCAACGGCAGCAGAGTTAAATATCACCGACGACAAACACAACAGCAGCAACAGCAATAACAACTGCAACAGCAAAAACATGATAAAAATAACAATAACAACAGCAATAATAATAATAATAATAATAATAATAATAATAATAATAATAATAATAATAACAATAATAATGATAATAGTGATAATAATAGTGATAATAATAATAATAATAATAATAATAATAATAATAATAATAATAATAATGATAATAATAATAATAACAATAATGATGATAATAATAATAATAACAATAATAATGATAATAATAATGATAATAATAATAATAATAATAATAATAACAATAATAA
>NC_068988.1:6633036-6633837 GCF_001194135.2 Octopus bimaculoides
AATAATAATAATAATAATAATAATAATAATAATAATAATAATAATAATAATAATAATAATAATAATAATAATAATAATAATAATAATAATAATAATAATAATAATAGGTCGCGGTGATAATCTTTGGTCTTACTGGTGTTTTTGCTTCTAAACATGCAAGCTTACCAAAGTCAGCATGACTGGAACCAAAGACATCAATCAACTCCTTAATTAATCTCCGTGGACGTCCGACATCAAATTGAAATTACGTTTTCATGTAAAGACAGCCATTCCTCTCTGCAAAAAATGTTTGTTTAGGTTATGGATGCAGCTGCATCGCAACACCTATGAGAGCGTCTGGGTGATCGGCAGCCTGTGTGCGTATATGTGTGTATGTATGTGCATGTGTGTGAATGTATGCATGCATGTGTGTTTGTGGGTGTGTTTATGTGCGTAAATACGCATTTGTTGGAGTGCACGCACATGTGTAACTTACCGCGAATATATGTGTGTATGCAAGTTGGTAAATAGTAGAGGCACGTTTTTATATATGCGCGTGTGTGTATCTGTTGATATTTATACATACGTGCACACACACACAATCAAACACACACACACACACATATACTTACATACACACGCACAAACACACGCACGCGCGTGCGCACATATACTTACATACATGCACACAAGCACACACAAGCACACACAGGCACACACACGCATAAATAGATATATATATATACTTACATACTCACATACAAATACACACACATACATATGTGTGTATATATATATATATATATATATATATATATATAT
>NC_068988.1:6636312-6638248 GCF_001194135.2 Octopus bimaculoides
ATGCATGAAGATGTATATATATTTATATATATATATATATATATTAATAGAGAGAGAGGGAGTGGGGAGAGAAATTATCTTTTTTTCATTTGTAAACAAATTTGAAATGAATATAACAGCTGTGTGTACGCTCTTATATATATATATTGATAGATAAATGGATAGATAGATAGATAGATAGATAGATAGATAGATAGATAGATAGATAGATAGATAGATAGATAGATAGACGAACGGACAGACAGACAGACAGTCAGATAGACATATGTATAGATACATAGAAAAATAAATACGTAGCTAGAGATTGACGGACAGACAAACAGACAACAAACGGACACACACAGAATAGAGGCATAGAGATAGATAGACAGATTGACGGACAGTCAGACAGATGGACATACACACAGACAGACATACAGATAGATAGATATGCGTGCATTTATGTTTATTTAATAATATCTCTAATCATTATCTCCAAGAGCCCAATAGGCATTTTGCTTTTTCTGTATTTAGCATCATACAGATTCACACAGTTTTTGCAGCGTTACTTCATCTTACCTAAGCTCTGTAAAAGAACTGAAACGTTGGTCTCCAATCAGGCTTTTCGCGACACCCCAGAAGCCAGGAACTTACCAGCAGCCCCTCGAATGCATATATATATATATATATATATATAGCCAACTGGAAACGATGATTCCTGGGGCTAAGCAACAGTAACGATCGTCCCTTCCAGGACAACCACATTATTTTGGCAAGTAATCTTTACTTTAAAAACCTGTTACTGAATAATAATGTTTCTATTTATTAGATCAATGACTGTGTGTCACTTTGAAGACTATATATTTTCGAACGGGAATTCAGCAGCACCACCTAGCCAAACAGCAACTCTATGTTGATAAAGGGTAATAACAGAGGTGTCCTTCAGGGGACTGTCTTGAGCCCGCTCGTCTTTATAATCGATATAAACGACATTCCCAGCGTTATAAAACGCTGCAAAGTGAAAATATTCGCTGATGAGTCTAAGCTCCAGAAAATCATCAATGAAGAAGGAAATCGAACTCAACTCTAGTCTGATCTATATGCTGTGAGTCAATGAGAAGACCAAAACAAAATGCAACTAAACGAGGGAAAATTTGAGCTGATGCATTTTGGAATAAAAACTATGCTAAAACAGTCATATTCTCTTCCTTTAAGGGAATCTTTTACAGCATCTAATAATATCAGAGACCTAGGAGTAATTGCTGAAAACAGTCTCAGTTGGAATGCCCACATCAACCATAAGGTAGATATAGCTGGTAGGATGAGCTCCTGGATCCTAAAAACCTTCCGGTCTAGAGAACATGGTGTCATCAATCTACACTTTTCTCCTCTTTTGTACAGCCACACCTTGAATACTGCTGCTTCCTGTGGTTTCTCCAAACAAGACAAAACATCTCAAAAATGGAATCATCCCAGATGTCATTCGCTAAAAGAATTAAGGGCATGACTGATCTCGATAATTGGGACAACAGTATTGCCTAAACGGCCTCAACATTAGCTGCAAAATATATCCGAGGCTAGGACCACGGGCCACACGTCCCCTACCCAATTCAGGATCACAACACATAAATACACTGCAACGCAATTTTTTTTCCTCAACAGGCCCTGCCCTGTTTAACATTGTCCCGAAACAGATCAAAGAGGAAAAGTATCCCATCGCCTTTAATCGGAATCTGGATAAAGTATTTCAAGGAATACCAGATAAGCCACCTATACCTGGATACAACTCACTCAACAAGAACCCCCTACTCGAATGGACCATGATACCACAAAACTTGACTTAAAAAGTATTTAGCTAATCCTGTCAGGTGGTGCTATTCAGTTGGACAAGGCCTGGACCAATCATTGGTCGAAATATATCTAAGTTCATATATATATATATACATATACATATATA
>NC_068988.1:6638328-6640654 GCF_001194135.2 Octopus bimaculoides
ATATATACATATATATTTATATATATATACACGTAGAAATATGGGGTTTTAGTTCACAGGTGATCTAAACGACTAAGTATGCTGTGTAAGCGCCGTAACGGATTACCAGGGTTCCAAGCTCATAGCCGAGACGGAAGTTATGGAACCCTTCAAGATTTCTGCTATAGTGGATATATATTGTTAAAGACGACAGCAAATGATGAATGAATGAACGGATGAACAGACAGATGAACAGACGGTTGGATGGATGAACGAACAGATGGATGAATAACAGGTGGATGGACGGACGAATGAATGAATTATTGGATGGATTGATGAACGGCCAGAGAGATGACTGGACGGACAGACGGTGAGATATAATGGAAGGACTGTCAGATGGATGGACGGACGGTGAGAGAGATTGACGGATGGTGAGATGAATAAACGAACGACGAGCAGGGTGGCCGGATCCAGGGACGGAGAAATAGATGGATGTTATAGTCTGTTGAAGCAGAAACAAACAAGAAAGTTTTGAGGAAATCAAACAGAAGCGATCACTCGTTTTAGTTTGTACCGAAACCCAAGAAAACAGCCTGGAGAAGGCAACAGATATCTATATAAATCGGTGCAACTAAACTGACGTAATCATGAGATTGTCAAACTTTCCCAGACGCACACATTTAGACAGCACATGATGATAAAATGTGTTAAATATGCTAAACTAAAGAAATATGCTAAATACATCAATGACGTCACAATTCCTGTTATGAGAAACTTTGATTTTGGCTTTGAATTCTTAATACTAAACTAATGTTAATGTTATTACCAGAAGAGATATTTAGTAAACATTTCTTTAAAAATATATCCTTTTCTATTTCGCAGAATGTCATGAAACACAGTACGGAAAGCATATGCGTATGAACGTGTACATATACACACATGCACACGCATTCATTTATTTGCTTCGGTCGATTTGACTGCGGCCACGCTGGAGCACCGCCTTTAGTCGAACTAATCGACCGCAGTACTTATTCTTTGTAAGCCTAGTACTTATTCTATCGGTCTCTTTTTTTGCCGAACCGCTGGGTTACGGGGGACGTAAACACACCAACATCGGTTTGTCAAGCGCTGGTAGGGGATAAACACAACACAAACACACAATCACTCACACACACACACACACACACAAACACACAAACACACATATTTATATATATGACTGGCTTCTTTCAGTTTTCGTCTACCAAATCCACTCACAGGGCTTCGGTTGGCCCGAGGCTATAGTAGAAGACACGAGCCCAAGGTGCCACACAATGGGACGCAACTCGGAACCATGTGGTTGGTAAGCAAGCTACTTACCACACAGCCACTTCTGTGCCTATATATACATACCTACATATATAAGGAAGTTAAACGCCTTTGACTTGCAAGATTTAAAGAGCAGTCGTTTTTACATAGATTCTTGTCCAGGCAAGACTTTTGTTATGGCTGATGACGAAAAAAGTTGTAATTTTTATGTCTTTCCAGATCTACAGATATATATTTCAAGGGGTTATGACAACGATTTTACATATTTCATAATAAAATAATTAGAAAAATGCAGATTGGTGACTAGGAATTTCTAACCTAATCTAGAAATTAAACTTTTCTGGAGTTTTACAGGCAATTGTGTCGAACTGCTTGATTTCCACCTAATTTAATACTTCTAGCAGTAGCACGATATTGTAGATATGTTAAAAACACACAAGCATGCGCATACACACAAACACAACCATTCTTATTGCCGAGCAAGGGCATTCAGCCACGAAGGGGTTAAACCGGCTGCTATTGAGTTCACCGCGGTTGTCTCGTTGTAAGTTCATTGGAGTTCCAAGGGATGATCGGAGTTTACGAAAACAGTTCCTACTTGGAGCTGGCCCCACAAGCTGTTTTACCTTTCATCAGTCTTGTTTGACCCATAAACTCTTGGCCAGAAACTAAAAGTTACCCCAGTCCTTTCTCCTTAGAACATCGTTATCCCTCTGGAATCTTGTCTTTGTTTATGCACCACAGCAGTTCAAACAAAACATTAATGGCAGAGTTCAATTGTTGTTATATGTAGATTTTACCGTAATATATAACTAATCTTTGTATTTTTCTATTTATTGTCCTAACTACTAATATGTACTACTAATAATTTTATATCCGATTTTCAAATTTCTAATTATTACTTAATAATTTAAAAAACGATTTTTTTAAAGTGCAAAATGTATTTTAATTGAATTAGTTTAATTTTTAATAGAAGTAATAACTTGTAATAAAATTTTTAGTTTTAATAAAAACCAATAATTTTAAAATCTAAATATTT
>NC_068988.1:6641536-6643012 GCF_001194135.2 Octopus bimaculoides
CACACACACACACACACACACACAAAAAACACTCACATGCTCAAATATATCTATATACATGAATATGTGTATGTAAATATGTATATATATACACATATATATATATATACATCTGTGGGTGTATGCATATATATAATATATTTATATAATATATATGCAACTATCTATCTATCTATCTATCTATCTATCTATCTATCTATCTATCTATCTATCTATATCAATTTATCTATACATATGCATATATATGTGTGTGTGTGTGTGTGTGTGTGTGTGTGTGTATGCGTTTACGTGTACATGTCCGGGTATATACATATATATACACATATATATGTGTGCGTGTATGCGTATCAGTATATAAATATATGTATGTATGTGTGTGTGTGTATGTGTGTGTGTGTGTGTGTGTGTGTGTGTGTGTCTGTGTGTGCCTGTGTGTGTACACAAACAAGCGTATTTAGAAATATTGGGTGACACAGTAGAGTGCCTGTATAAATCTCTTAAATACAAACAGGTTTTGTAAACCATACGTCAATAAATTTCTAGATCTACATAGACAGCAACGTCATTACTGTCAGGAAGAAATGACGCATGAGTTTTTATATGAGATTTTGGTGCCTACGATAGCCATAAACTTACACTCTGTTACTCACTATGTAATTGTGTGTGTTCGTGTATGGACATAGGTGCGAATCTATACAAACACACACATACACACAAACACCACCGACCCACACACACACAAACACACAAATACCCCCCCTTCTACTTGAGACACAATCCCGAAATTTTGTGGGATACAGGTAACTGACCTCAGCATGCGTCTGGCACTTTATTTTATCGACCCTAACAGGAGAAAATGCAGAGGTGACTTCAGTGGAATTTCACCTCAGATAAAAGATACATACATACATATATACATAATATAACAACGACCCAACCACAAAGAAAAATAATGTTCACCAGAAAACATTTCGCAAAACACCAGAATTGTTTCTGCAGAACTGTTTCCGGAATTTGGCGCGCCGGAGTTGAGGCATTTTGAAAAATGACCCCAATATAATCGGTAGAACTGTATGCAAGTCTCATTTCATGAAGACAATTCGTGTATAGTTCTGCAAACTATATTGATTCTACAACGTCTATGCTGATGAGAACATGGATGTTGTTACATAAGTAAAACGTTAATGTTTGAAACTGCAGTCTATAGATAATTCTTTATTCTGTATATTTCTCATTTGTCTTGTTCTGGTGTTTTGCGAAATTTTTTCTGGAGAACATTATTTTTCTTTTATTGATGACCTCTTTCTAGCATATTGGATGTCCACCTGGTGGTCATCACTTATACACGTGTTATACAATATTTTCTGAATTTTCAGATTTTTTTATATGATAGGCCACTTGGTTTTAAATTGAATTAATATTCAATTTATCATAAAATATAATTCTACCTTTGCCATTGGTCTCTTTATCTTATTC
>NC_068988.1:6643618-6646302 GCF_001194135.2 Octopus bimaculoides
TATATATATATATATATATATGTATGTATGTATATATGCAAATATATATATTTATTATTTGTAATATTATATGATCGAACACTACACATATATATATACATTCATAATATTTGTAAGCAAACTGAAATGCTTCAAATCGGAGAATAAAATATTATATGTGTGTGTGTGTCCGTATTTGTGCGTGTGTGTGTGTATGCATGTGTGTGTATGTGTGTGCATATGCATACGCAGACACAAAAATAGATGCACAAACTGGAACTCATTTCATTAACCAATTTGTTACCATTTTTTCAGTTGAAATACACGGCTTTTGTTTCAATTAATTTTGAAGCTAACGAGGAATTTAGAAAAAGACATCTTTGTCGCTCTTCACCTTGCATTTGGAACATAACATGAATTTTTGATGCAATTTATTCTTTTATCTATATCCTTTAAAATCGAGATGTTTGTGTCATAAAACTAGAGTCGTCTCAGATGAGTTCCCATCAACGAAAGTTAGGTGAATAAAGGATTTCTTTCAGAATAGGTTTATTTAATAAAGGATATATACAGAGAGACAGAGGTAATGAGGAAGCATGTGGTCGATTGGTTAGGGTGTTTTACCCACGGTCACAAGATCATGCTTTCGATTTTCAGACCGACGTCTTGTTCTTGACTAAAACATCTCATCTCGTGTTACCCTAGACCACTTAGATGCATGTGAGCAATCCAACGACGGCAAGGTGTCCCGCTCAAGGATAATGTTGTGATCTCGGTCGCCATGGAAACAAGGTAACCTACCCCTATGAGGCCTCGGATTCAAATTTGTAACGTCCAGGGGGTTGATGATAATGAATAGCTACGATGTGATAATCCTTTGGACTCGACGTTTTTGACCCTAAAAGCAAATTACCTCATAATTACCTCAACATATCCTGATGTGCATATCCAGAAAAGAATCATTTATTCAGACTAGTCCCATCCACTGTTCATTCATAAAATTTACTGAGGAAAAGAGAGGCAAGAATTCCATTCCCACCCTCGCATTTTCGTACAAGATCCTTTTCAAGGACCCTGAGAGAGAATTCTTGTCCTCTAATCTTAGCCATCACACTAACCCTTTCACCTGTAAGGAAATCTGCGTAATTTGTCGGGCCATATGAAGGCGGCAGTGAAGTGTGATCAACGCGATTAGAATCGGCTGAGAGATAGATCCGTCCTCCACGCGACGACAGCTGTTCGACATAACTCCACAAGTCAGCAATTTAATATTAAAAAGAAAAGAATTCAACAGGAAATCGTTGATTAGATCTCTGCAAAATGGCGACCGCTTATGAAACATAAACCTCTTTCCTAAATAATGTCAATAAAGAAAGATAAAGAAAGTCGAAAGTTTGAAATATTAACGTGTATATGTATATATATATAATATGTATATATATGTATGTATATATATATATATATACGTATATATGTATATACATATGCATACGTATATATATATATATATATATATATATATATATATATATATATATATATATACATATACATACATACATATACATATGTGTATATGTATGTATATATGTGTATATATATATATATATATATGTGTGTGTGTATATATATATATGCATACACACACATGTGTGTATATGTATACATATGTATACACACACACATGTTTTTATGTATAGTTGCATATACACACACATATAAACATGTGCATATATATATATATGCATACACACACATATGTATATATGCATACACACACATATGTATATATATATATATATATATATATATACATACGCGTACAAGTACACTTGTGTGTACATACACAAAAATATGTATATTAATATCTATGTGCATGTGTGTTTGTGTTTGCGCGTGTGTGTACATATTTCAGTTTCTACTTTCTGCTTCAGTGTATGTATGTGACTGTATGTTTGTGTGCGCGTATGTGTATGTGTCTGTGTATCTGTATTTTTGTGTGTGTGTGTGTAAATGCGTGTGTGTGTGTGTGTGTTTGTGTGTGTGTGTATGTGTGCGTGTGTACAATACAATCTCCATTTCTGTTTTATCTTTGAGGATATGTACGGCACTTTACATCTATGACTGTGCATCTGTGCATGTATATGTGTGTGCGTCTGTATGTGTGGGCATATGTGAGTGTAAGTGTGTTTCTCTGTGTGTGTGTGTGCGTATGTGTATGTGCCTGTGTGTATGTTGGCTTGTGTAGGAGGAAGTGTGACTAGTCACTTGTTTGTATAGATGAGTGTGTATATATAAATTAATAAAATAAATTTTAAACAGCGCAATTTACATGCACTTTAAAATATAAAGTGAACATTTGAATAAACGAACGATTTAACACGTGTTTGTATAAAAAGGAATCTCTTTGTATATAATTACTTCACTGGAAATGTAAATAATGTTAACCGATCCTCCGTCCGGCTCGACGAGGAGTATAGTAATTCGATCGACAGAATTATCATTTGGATTGAATTACCAAGTAGAGTTGCGTATTTCAATGAAACAGGTGACCTCAAAGTGATTCTCAGACACCATCAGAATGAGTCTGTGTGTCAAGAAAAGGCGCCTTTATGCGCGCACATGTTTTGCAACTCTCTCTCTCTCTCTCTCTCTCTCTCTCTCTCTCTCTCTCTGTGTATATATATATATATATATATATATAT
>NC_068988.1:6646959-6650839 GCF_001194135.2 Octopus bimaculoides
ATATATATATATATATATATACATATATATATACGACGGGCTTCTTTCAGCTTCCGTCTACCAAATCCACTCACAAGGCTCTTTTGTTGGCCCGATGCTATAGTAGAAGACACTTGCCCAAGGTGCCACGTAGTGGGACTGAACTTCTACCCACTCCCACACGCACACATATACAAACATCTCTCTCTTTCTCTCTCTCACACACCCACACACATACACACAAACATCTTTGCTGTGGACTCTCGTGTCGAAAACGACTGATGAGGATTTTGCTGTTTCTAGCTGAACATCCTGAACAGAAAGATGATCAGCTGATGGTGAGCAAATCAATGTTTCCTGAGCAGGTGCGCAATGTCCCATGATGTCTTTTCCTCAAGTATATAACGTACCGCCCATTCCGGGAGTCGAGAGCACAATGTCTAAGTCCTTAGTGGAACCCTTAAACGCTTGAGTACGTGCCTTCACTCAGACATACATCCATGATGAGAGTTTCCTCGTTCTAGAGTATAGCCACCGCAGGAAGCCATTTCAGAATCGGTCGCGTTTGTGTTTTGAACGGATGTGACTTTCGAAGCCAGTAAGTTACATACATTCTTTGACACAGATGTTACACACATACTTTCCTCCAACAACAACAACAACGACGACGACGACAGCAACAACGGGAAGCAGTTGTTAGTCATCATGCACTTTCATGTGTTGTTTCATATATACATGCATACAATCCTTTTTTTTTTCTCTGGGCACAAGGCCTGAAATTTGAAGGAGAAGCGGCCAGTCGATTACATCGACTCCCAGTACTCGACTGGTACTTATTTCATCAACCCCAAAAGGATGAAAGCCAAAGTCGACCTCGACGGAATTTGAACTTCGAACGTAGCGATGGTCGAAATAGTGCTAAGCATTTCGTCCGGCGCGCTAACGATTCTGCTAGCTCGCCGCCTACAGTGATCGGATGAGAACTGGTACTTTCAACGTGATATGGCCGTAAGCACATGCATATATAAATATGTAGGCGTGGTGGAAAGGTCCTGGGTTAAAGGAGGATCGGTTAATTATGATTTCATCCCCCTCTCAGGTTCACACACTCATTGTAGTAGTCCTTCAGTTTTTTTAAGCCCTGTGAAACAACTCCGATGGTTGGGCCTCCAACGAGACTTTTCGCGTACCCGTAAAGCCGGGAACTTTTCAACACCCCTTCGTACATACACGTATAAGCCAATCGTCACACACACACACACACACATAATATGTAATTGAGTTCCTGTCTACTAGTCAATATATATTTCTCATAACCGGATGGCATGCAATTTGGAAGGCAGTGACCTTGTCATTTAACTCTAAATTATGTCTTTGAATTAGAATTGTCGTCACGCTTGGAATAACACATGGGTGCAGCATTGAAATTAATTACTCATGTGACCAACATTTAAAATAGCTTTGCAGTTGCTCATGTACGTTTTGTACATTCGTTTTTAGATTTGGTTTGGAAGATCCTTGATGTGAACTCGTATGTTGAAACAGAGCTTGTTACATTGCTCGAGGGTCATTTTGCCAGTAATGAACACATGCACTGTTTCTGCTCCACTCCTTTCATCATCATCATCATCATCATCATCATCACCTTCATCATCATCATCATCATCATCATCATTATTATTATTGTTATTATTATTATTATTATTATTATTATTATTATTATTATTATTGATGTTGTTATTATTATTATTATTATTATTGAGGCAGCGAGCTGGCAGAATTGTTGACACGCCGGGCGAAATGATTAGCGGTATTTCGTCAGTAATTAAGTTCTGAGTTCACATTCCACCGAGGTCGGTTTTGCCTTTCATCCTTTTAGGGGTCGATAAATTAAGTACCAGTTAAGTACTGGCGTCGATGTGATCGATTGTGCCCTCCTACAAAAATCCAACAAAATATTTTCCAAGAGACTTGTTCGCCTCAAGTATCTTGCGTAGACAATATTATCTAACTGTACTTACTTTTTATTATTTTAGATATTATCTTACGAAATTAATACTTAACTTGTACTTACTTTTAGCAAACCCGGAAGAAATGCAAAGCAAATTTGATCTTAGCGGGATTTGAACTCAGAATATAACAATCCGGAGCTAAATATCGCATAGAATTTTGTCTGATATTGTAAGTCATTCTGCTAAATAACGATATCCAAGACTCGTGCAACTCCACCAAAAGTTATCAGCTATTTAATCTACACAGTTCTATTACTTGTGCAGCATATTACGGACGGAAGAAAAGGGAAATGAAAAATTTCATGCCAGTGAGAGATTTTAACTCAAAAGGTTTTAAAAACACACACACAAAAAAAAGACAAAATTAAATCTAAATAAACCGTAGCATTTTGTTCGCCGCTCTCCCATACATTAATCTAATACTACATACTAACTAGATAATAAAACTGCTCGCTCCAATATATTTACACATATACGTGTATATTTGTACAGGTGCCGCTGTATGTATGCATTTATTGCGCGATACACTTGCGTGTTCATTTGGCCGTACTTACGCACGTGATCGGCTACGTGTGCCGTACGGTAGTCACGTGAGTTATTCCGGTTTTGTATTTCCAATTGGCTTCCCTTTTGTGACTGCTCACGTGGCTGTTTCCTCGGCGTACTTCAGCGTGAATACGCCTCTGTTACCTCTTATAATCCAGGTGTGTATCCGTGTGCATGTGCGTTCGTAGTTCCAGGTGTATACATCCGGCTCTAAGTGTCTTTGTATCTACGTGTGATTATGTGTGTATGTGTGCACGTATATGTATGCATGTATGTATGTATGTATGTGTGACGCATGTATGTGTATATGTATGGATGTGTGAATGTATGTATGTGTGTATGTACGAATGAATGTACGTATGTGTGCATGTATGTATATATGTATATATGTGTGCGTGTAAGTATATACTTTTCTACTCTAGGCACAAGGCCAGGAATTTTGGGGGTGGAGGCCAGTCGATAAGATTGACCCCAGTACGCAACTGGTATTTAATTTATCGACCCCGTAAGGATGAAAGGCAAAGTCGACCTCGGCGGAATTTGAACTCAGAACATAAAGACAGACGAAATACCGCTAAACATTTCGCCCGGCGTGCTGACGTTTCTGCCGGCTTGCCAGAATGATAATAATAATAATAATAATAATAATGATGATGATGATGATGATAATAATAATAATAATAATGATAATAATAACCCTTTCAAGTTACGTAAATTTTTAGGAAGGGATAGGTCAGTTACATGAACCTCTCTGCTTGACTGGTAGTTATTTAATGGAACCCGAAGAAATAAAAAGAATACTCGACCTCGGCAGAATTTGAACTCAGAACGTAAAGACAGATGAGATGCTGCTAAGCATTTTGCCTGGCGTGCTAACGATTCTGCCAGCTCGCCGTCCTATCGGAGGAGAAGTAGCTTAATAATAATCCTTTCTACTATAATCACAAGGCCTGAAATTTGGGGGAGGTGTCTAGTCGACCCAATTATTTAACTGGTACTTATTTTATCGACCTCGAAACGATAAGAGGCAAAGACGACCTCGGAGGATTTGAACTCAGAACGTAGCGACTGGCGAAATACCGCTAAGCATTTCGTCCAGCGTGCTAACGATGTGGCTTAATAATTTTTTTCTTTTCTACACTAGGCACAAAGCCCAAAATTTTGGAGGAGGGGACCAGTCGATTAGATCGATCCCAAGTACGCAACTGGTACCTAATTTATTGACCCCGAAAGAATGAAAGGCAAAGTTGACCTCGAGAGAATTTGAACTTAGAACGTAACGACAGACTAAATACCGCTAAGCACTTCGCCCGGCGTGCTAACGATTCTGCCAGCTCGCCGCT
>NC_068988.1:6650948-6652534 GCF_001194135.2 Octopus bimaculoides
TTATATAGACCCCAGTGCGTAACTGGTACTTAATATATCGACCTCCGAAAGTATGAAAGGCAAAGTCGACCTCGGCGGAATTTGAACTTAGAACGTAACGACAGACTAAATACCGCTAAGCACTTCGCCCGGCGTGCTAACGATTCTGCCAGCTCGCCGCTCTATGTGGCTTAATAATAATAGGGATGAAATGATGGCGGAGTGATTGAGTGGAAGATTCTTGAGACCAGTTGACTACGCTCCGCAAAGATGAGGGTACTATTAGAATAGTAGAGAAATCGCAGTGACGGTGCATGGCTCGGTGGTTAGAGCATCAGGTCCACAATCATAAGGTTGTGATTTTGATTCCCGAACAGGGCTTTGTGCTGTGTTCTTGAGCAAGACACTTTATTTTCACGTTGCTTCATTTCACTGGTATCATGCTTTATCGACCTCTTTGCCTTTCCCTTGGACAACATCAATGGCGTGGAAAAGGGTGGCTGGTATGCATGGGTAACTGCTGGCCTTGGGCAAAAACCACCTTTCCCAAACTTTGTTGGTGCAATACCAGGGACATTCGTGACTGAAGGGGGTCTTTACTCTAATTTTTACAAAATGAGAACAAAAAGAGAGACAGACAGACAGAGAAACGGGAGGAAGGAGTGAGTGTTGTGGTCTGGAGCTACGAAGATCGAAAAGTCGGTTGATATCCTGACAATACCCGAGTGATGATTCTGTTGAAGGGGCTGGAATCTGTTTTTATATAGAAGCACCATTTCTCTAATTGAAGAGTGTATGCTCCAATGTGAGTCTCTCCAGAGTTTTGGAAAACAGGGACAGGTAACTCTGAGTAGGAACACAGAAAGCAGTCACTCTTCTATGATAAGTGTATGTACTCTACATTTTGTATAGAGTACCGTTTTTTCCTTTCTTTCGTAAAATCAATACAATACAATACGCACCAACACACACACACACACACACACACACACACACACACACACACAAACATACACAAACACTTATACAATCACAAATACACAATTACACAAATAAAATATATATAATGTGCGTATGTTTGCATGTATGTCGTTTTTTCTGTCTATCTATTTATTTGTCTATCTATCTATCTATCTATCTATCTATCTATCTATCTATCTATCTATAGCATTATATATATCGAAATATCTGTGTGTGTGTGTGTGTGTGTGTGTGTGTATAATTGTATGTGCGTGTGTATGCTCTCGTGTATGCGTGTTTTATTTCATCTCTCCTACTCTGTATCCCCTCACTCTCACTTACTCCCCTTCCAGCCACCCTCTCTTACTCTCTCTTCGCTCCCTCTCTCTCTCTCCTGTTTCCTCCCCCTCTCCGTGTCTTTGATTCTCTCCCACTCTTTCTTCTGCTCTCTCATCCACCGTTTCTATATACGTGTGTACATGTGTACCCCTATGCGTGCCCATGTTTCTGTGTGTACGTCTATGCGTGATTACGTATCTATACGTCCGTGTGTTTTTTTTGTTTGTTTTGTTAGCGTGCGAGTATATTTACGTTTCAGAGCGTATGCGCTCGTGTATATATATATATATATATATATATATATATAT
>NC_068988.1:6652687-6653370 GCF_001194135.2 Octopus bimaculoides
GTGTGTGTGTGTGTGTGTGTGTGTGTGTGTGTGTGTGTGTGTGTGTGTGTGTGTGTGAGCGTGTGGGACAGCGATGAAACAAGAGGTACTACAGAATCGCTTTCATTTCACTTCAGAGAGGCACTTGACTGGACTCTTGACAAGAGGTTATATATCTAACAAGCCAGATCAGCAAGAAGCAGAAAGTCCTCGAACGGCAAAGAAATGGTGAATGAATCTGTACAAAGCGCAATAAAGGAAGGAAGGAAAAATATAACAAAAATGTAAAGAGAAAGGAGGAACGAAATAATGGTAGGAAGAAAAGAAAAAAAGAAAGCAGGGAGAAACAAAGAACGAATGAATGGATGAAGGAAGGAAGGAAGGAAGAAATGAATGAATGAATGAATGAATGAATTAGATTGGTGCAAATTAAAAAGTGATGTCAGTCTAATTGCTTTGGATGGTTATATTGCGCGTTTTTAATTATACATCATACACGTGTGTGTGTATATATATGTGCATGAGTGTGTATGGGGGGGGGATAAAGAGAGAGAGCGACAGAGAAAAAGAGAGAGTGTGTGTGTGTGAGTGTGTGTGGGATAATGAGAGAGAGCGACAGAGAGAGAGAGTGTGTGTGTGTGATAAAGAGAGAGAGAGAGAGAGAGAGAGAGCGAGAGAGAGTGTGTGTGTGATAAAGAGAGAGA
>NC_068988.1:6654048-6654895 GCF_001194135.2 Octopus bimaculoides
GTGTGTGTGTGTGTGAGTGTGTAGGGGATAAAGAGAGAGAGCGACAGAGAGAGAGTGTGTGTGTGATGAAGAGAGAGAGAGAGAGAGAGAGAGAGAGAGAGAGAGAGCGAGAGAGAGTGTGTGTGAGTGTGAATGCGTGTGATGAAGAGAGTGTGCGTGTGATAAAGAGAGAGAGAGAGAAAGAGAGAGAGAGTTTATAGACACAGATATAAATGATAGAAAATGCAATGAATGATGCTCTTTATTTAAAATCGCTACAATTGTTTCGACAACTTTTTTTACACCTGTAATATATTGGTGAGATGTTGTGAAATCCCTACCAAGCATCCAAGATGTAAAATGCGCCTCCTCAGGTTATTGTTTAAAAAAGCGCTTCGTTACATTCTGCTGTCATTTCACTCAGAGTGAGAATGCATATATATGCATATATATATATATATATGTGTGTGTGTGTGTGTGTGTGCATGTGTGTGTGTATATGTTTGTGTGTCTGTGTTTGTCCCCCAACATCGCTTGACAACCGATGTTGGTGTGTTTACGTCCCCGTAACTTAGCGGTTCGGCAAAAAGTGTCCTATAGAATAAGTACTAGGCTTACAAAGAATAAGTCCTGGGTCGATTTCTTCGACTAAAGGCGGTGCTCCATCATAGCGGTGAGCCGGCAGAAACGTTAGCACGCCGGGCGAAATGCTTAGCAGTATTTTGTCTGCCGTTACATTCTGAGTTCAAATTCCGCCGAGGTCGACTTTGCCTTTCATCCTTTCGGGGTCGATAAATTAAGTACCAATTACGCACTGGGTTCGACATAATCGACTTAATCCCTTTGTCTGTCCTTGTTTAGCCCCTTG
>NC_068988.1:6655197-6656293 GCF_001194135.2 Octopus bimaculoides
AAGGATTTAGATGAACAGGAAAAGATGTCCGAAATGTAGTGACGTCGTAAAGACGATGACGAGTCGTTGTTTGGTTGAAGTGGTTTGTCTTCCATTGTCATGCGTAGTGCTTTATTTGTTCTTGTTGTTGTTGTTGATGTTGGTGGTGGGGGCAGTACTGTCCTTGTTGTTGCTGTCGTTGTTGTGTTACATGATATTGGTAGGAATGTTAGTCTTATTATGACAATCATAAAAAGCGGTGAGCTGACACAATCGTTAGCATTTAGCTTAGCGCCATTTTGTCTGTCTTTACGTTCTGAGTTCAAATTCCGTCGCGGTCCACTTTGCCTTTCATCCCTCCAGGAGTTGGGGGTTGATAAAATAAGCACCAGTAGAGTATTGGGGTCGATGTAATCGACGTAACACCTCTTCCCATAAGATTTCAGGCCTTGTGCCGATAGCAGAAAGGATTACGAAAATTATAACAAACTTTGTGTTGACAGAATCGTTAGAATGCCTAGAAAAATGTTTAGTGACAGTTCGTCCGTCTTTACGTTGTGAGTTCAAATTTCACCGAAGTCAACTTTGCTTCTCATCACGAAATAAGTACCAAACAAGCGTTAGGATCGATGTAATTGCCTAGTCCCCACCTGCAAAGTTTCAGGTATTGTGCATATAGTAACGACTATTAAAAGCGGAAAACTAGAAGAATCGGTAGAGTGCCGAAGAAAATACTTTGTGCTGTTCGTTCCGACTTTTCACTCCTGAACTCAAATCATCACGAATCCAACTTCGCCCTTCATCATTTCGGCGTTGATAAGATAAGCTCCAGTAAAGATAGCGATTGTTGTTGAGGCGGTTATGGTGGTAGTTGTGGTACTGTTGTGGTACGTTTTAGCGTTGTTATTATTGGTGGTGGTGATGCCGGGTGTGGTCGTGGTTGTGGTTCAGGTTACGATAGCGATTGTGGTGCTGGCGGTCGTCGTGTTGTGGTGTTAGTAGCGGTGACAGATGCTGTCATTGTTGTTGTTGTTGCAGAGTGGTGCGGGTGGTTGTAAAGGTGGTGGATATGGTCACTGATCTTGTCGGCATTGTGGTGGTGATGGTTGTCCGTTGA
>NC_068988.1:6656883-6657767 GCF_001194135.2 Octopus bimaculoides
TATATATATATATATAGATATATATTTATATATGTATATTATATATATGTATATATATATAACATATATATATGTATATATATATAATATATATGCATGTACGGTATATACATATATACATTATATACATATACGTATATACATGTGTGTGAATGTGTGTGTGTAAAGAGAACGTAAAGATGTTTGTAAGTTATTTTGCTGAACAAACAGATAGATAAACAGACAGACAGACAGACAGATAGATAGATAGATAGATAGATAGATAGATAGATAGATAGATAGATAGATAGATAGATAGATAGGCAGACAGACAGACAGACAGATAGTTAGCTAGCTAGCTAGATAGATAGATCAAAGTACATAAAGAAGAATTTGGGGTTTATAGGGGCTGATATTTGAATATCTCTGATCTTGTATTGCATATATCTTTAAGCAATATTATTCCTTTGTACTATTCCTAATCTTGTGTTTTTTTTCCTTTTTTTTTCTCTTCCTCTGAAATCTCTCATCATTTCAGGAAACTGTCGTAGAAAGAATGCTGGAACATGTCCAAAATTTTGATTAGTTCAATAAGCCTTCGGAAGAATATTGGATCTATCTTCATAAAATTTTCTTCTAATGCAGAACGCTTCACACCTGAGGTAGTAATTAACATTTTAACGCTTTTCATTCAGTTTTGTAACTTTTAGTTGGAGGATTTTAGAACTCGTAGTCGTGAAGTATATCATCTAAGCGAGACCTATGAAAGTGATCCGTTACAAAATGATAATAATGATAATAATAATAATAATAATAATAATAATAATAATAATAATAATAATAATAATGATGATGATGATGATGATGATGATGATGATGATGATGATGATGATGATAATAATAAT
>NC_068988.1:6657777-6659185 GCF_001194135.2 Octopus bimaculoides
CACAAGGGCTAATATCAATTAAAAACATATAAGGACAAAGACAGGACGAAGGTTACAAAAGGTTTTGTCCGAAAAGGTAGGAAAGTTCGTCTAAACAGAGGAAGAAAACGGAGAAAGATATAATGCGACCATGAGATAGAGACTAGCAAGCCAGACATTGTCTTAATTGAGAAAGAAAACAAACTATGCTGGATCATAGATATAGCATGCCCAGCTGACAACAAGGTATGCGATAAGGAAGAAAGAAAATTAGATAGATATGACAGTCACCCTGGGGTGGGGTGGGATTTTTTTGTGAGTCCGCAGATGGCTCATGAGGCCAATCTGCGCCCGAAAGAGTCTTTGACAGTGTGGACAGGGAATGGCGAGCCGCAACAGGGAAAGCGCTCACAAGGCGACCAGAAGAAGCGCTTTAAGGACACACTGAAAGCCTCACTGAAAGCCTTCAACATCGACCATGCATCTTGGGAGCAGTCTGCTCTTGACAGAGAAAGATGGCGATCAGCTGTCCACAAGGGTGCCAACACATGCGAGGACCAATCGGATCGCTGCTGCAGAAGACCGCAGACAAGCCAGGAAGAGCAGAGCTAACAACCGTGTAGCAGGCACTACCATTCCCTGTATGTACGTACGTATGTATGTATAATAGTGAATGATAGATTTCTTGGAAATTCGCGAGCGGCGAAATACTCCGAGTAGTACCGGAATGATTCATCAACTTCGACGGAATAATGATAACAACTCCACTGCATAAACCGTGTACTTTTTTCCCGTCTGGTAACTCCTACCCTGTATCCGTTTCTTTCTCTCTTTGCATCTATCTGTATGCCCCTCTCTCTCTCTCTCTCTCTCTCTCTCTCTCTCTCTCTCTCTCTCTCTCTCTCTCATTCTCTCTTGTTCTCTCCTATATTCCTCTTCCTTCAATAAAATATTGCTTTAACATAGAGAAACACTTATTTACAAACAGATAAGCAAATATTTTACATACTCCATATATAAGCGTGCTCGTAGTTATACGTACATGTATATGCCTTAATACATCTGTATATATGCATACATACACACATATATATACACACACACATATATATATGGAGATCATGCATTATCATTCAAATGTACCACCATATGCACTCGTACCAACCTTCATACATACATACTTATATACACATGCTTATATATATATACTAACATACATACTTACAAACATACTTACATTCATACATCCATGCATATAATAATTAATTCATACGCACACCTATCGCTAATAACACTCATACACCTACACACACACAGAGGCACAAATTGCAAAGATGTGTCTACATATACGTAAACATATACATAATACACATTCGCATACATATGATTATATATATATATATATATATATATATATATATATATATAT
>NC_068988.1:6661097-6662208 GCF_001194135.2 Octopus bimaculoides
ACAAAGTCGATCTCGTTGGAATTTGAACTCAGAACGTAACGGCAGACGAAATACTGTTAAGCATTTCGCCCGGCGTGCTAATGTTTCTTGCTTCTTTATTGCCCACAAGGGGCTAAACATAGAGGGGACAAACAAGGTCAGACAGAGGGATTCAGTCGATTACATCGACCCCAGTGCGTAACTGGTACTTATTTAATCGACCCCGAAAAGATGAAAAGCAAAGTCGACATCGGCAGATTTTGAACTCAGAACGTAGCAGCAGACAAAATACTGCTAAGCATTTCGCCCGGCGTTGCTAACGTCTCTGCCGTCGCACATCGGTGCAAATAATACAAACACCATAGCTATTGAATATATCAGTCAAACGACATTTTTTTCTTTGAAATTAAGATGCAAAAATGATTTGGGAATCAAGCGATATTACTCTCAAAAGAAAAAGCTAAAATTAATGAGGCATCAAATCTTTTGTCTCCGCTTTAGTCATCGGATGTTCTTGGCGGAGGGATTACAATAGAGCGAGTCATTAACATGAAAATGTTCAATTTTTCTTTTCCGGCTTTCGTACCTCAATTATCGAAAGAATAAGCCATTGACGACGATTCTGTTGAGACTTGAGTAAAGTATTTTTGTCATGAGATCTCCCTTTATAATTAGACATGAAGGGTTTGAATTAAGAAGAAAACGGCTTTCATTACAAGAATATAAAATAATAAAAGTTCTTAGCTGTAGATTCTTTGTAGACGTGAACATTTCCTACCAGCGCGGTTATAATTGCGTATCTTTCATTCATATGTGTGTGTGTGTGTACTGTATATATTTGTGTGTGTGTGTGTGTGTGTATACTGGTAACATACACAGGTATTTATGCGTACACACATAGATATATACGTATATATATATATGTATATATAGTGGAGGCGCAATGGCCCAGTGGTTAGGGCAGTGGACTCGCGGTCTTCGGATCGCGGTTTCGATTCCTAGACCGGCCGTTGTGAGTGTTTATTGAGCGAAAACACCTAAAGCTCCACGAGGCTCCGGCAGGGGATGGTGGCGAACGCTGCTGTACTCTTCCACCACAACTTTCTCTCACTCTTACTTCCTGTTTCTGTTG
>NC_068988.1:6662987-6663433 GCF_001194135.2 Octopus bimaculoides
GTGTGTGTGTGTGTGTGTGTGTGTGTGTGTGTGTGTGTGTGTGAGTGTGTGTGTGTGTCTGTGTGTGTATGAAGGCGAGTGGGCTAGTTGTTAGGGTGTTGCATTCAGGATTGTGCGATCGTGGGTTCGATTCTAGGATCGGCGAGTGCGTTTTGTTCTTGTGCAAAACACTTCATTTCAGGTTGCTCTGCAAATCTTTTCGACATCTGATGAGTGGTACACTTGTGCACCTGTACAAGCAATGCCGATTTCATGGTGGGAGTGACCCACCACAATGCAGAGCAACAGCACAAACATTTGACCACTGCAAATATATCATTTGTGCAGGTCGTTCACCCAAACACGGAACACTCATATGTCGCTTTCGACACGAGATTTCATAATATGCACACACACACACACACACACACACACACACACACACACACACACACACACACACACAC
>NC_068988.1:6663584-6664087 GCF_001194135.2 Octopus bimaculoides
TATATATATATATATATATATATATATTTACACAAGTCTGACTGCTTGCTGACTTTTGTAGGCAGAATCTGATGTCTTCAGCTGTTGCACCAACAGCATTTTTATAATTCTTAGTTTTGGGCCCACCCCAAATTCACACACGCACACACATGTGTATGTGTGTGTGTAAATATATATATATTCACCATCAAATACACTTTTATGCAGAGACACGTGCATGCATACAAACAAACACCTGCACACATACCCACACATTTCTACCGAAATATAGCAACTTCTTTCACTCCCCCCCACACACGCACACACACACATTCATACATACACACACACACACACACACACACACACCCTTACACAGATGCATTCATTGTTGTCTTGTATATTCTTGTCATTAAGTGCAGTTGAGCAGAATACACAGTTATTTCAAACATAGTTTAAATATATAGCTCCACATACAGATATGTATATACCTACATATATATATATATATATATATATATATG
>NC_068988.1:6664107-6667122 GCF_001194135.2 Octopus bimaculoides
ACACACACACACACACACACACACACACACACACACATATATATATATATATATATATATATATAATGCATTTATTATACAATCTGAATGACCTAAATCCTATCTCTGCAATTGTTTATTGTTTAAGTAGAAGCTGTTTATTTTATTATTTTTAGATGCGAGGAATAGCAGTGAAGAGCGGCCAATCGACTGGTTGCTGCTGCTGCTGTTGAAGTTGTGGTTGTGCTTGTTGTTGTTGTAGGGATCGAGTTTAAGCGGGCCTACGTTCAAATGTGTCCAGCCATAACAATCCTTCGTCATAAATGAGGAAGTCGCCGGAACTCTTCTCTTTTATTCACTCATGACAAAGTGTTATTTGAGGAAGATTCAACTGCTATTTCTAACAGGCCAGACAACCGCATAGAAGCCCCCTAGTTGATGGTTGTGGATTCTTTTTCTTCTCCAGATTAGACCCATATTAACTTTGATCGAACAGACCTGTGATCCAAACTTTTCCCGTATTTGTCTCAGGTACAATATACCTAGGAATTCATTTTCAAATGTGTCCTGTCTTTCTAACAACATCGTGTGATGATCTGAGAATTACCTGGCTGATATTACTAAATATATCCCTATAAAATACTGTTAGGTTTCCCAGAAAATAAAGATTTTGGCTCCTCGGAGAAAAACAAATTTTGGTTAGCATTCGACACCTCGACTCGAACACGAATCACCCGAATGTCTTCTAGGTGTATATGCAAGACCCAGTCGAATGTCCGTTGTTCAGTTCAATATTTCTTTTCTACGAGCATTTTAGGAACTGGCACGCTACGATTGCTTAAGAACCGAATTATGGGGCTCTAGAAGGCAGCGAGCTGGCAGAATCGTTAGCACGCCGGACGAAATGCTTAGCGGTAATTGATCTGCCGTTACGTTCTGAGTTCAAATTTCGCCGTGGTCGACTTTGCCTTTCATCCTTTCGGGGTCGATAAATTAAGTACCAGTTACTCACTAGTACTTAATCAACTATCACACCCCTGTAAATTTCAGGCCTTGGACCTGTAGTAGAAAGGATTATGGGGCACTAGAACAGCATTTTCCTTCTATATTTTATAATAATCATTTGTTTGTTGTTTCATCATGTAATGAAGTAAAAAAAAAAAAAGATATATAATTCCTTCCCGTGTCATATAGATTCATAGGGCAGGTTTCCTAGTCGCATATATTCACCTTGGACGATGCACCGGTCCTCCGCAGGATAACATTTGCCAACTGAGTGATCTCGAGTAACGTGGAATAAAAAGATTTCCTGAAGAATGAAACGCGTCGCCTGGTCCAGGAATCGAAACCATAATCTTTAGACCATGAATTCAACATCTTAACCACTTATTCAAGTGTCTTTACAAAGTATATATTTAGCAAAATACAATTTATTAAACGACCAACCAATGAGTCGTGGGTAAAAAAAAAAAATAATGCTATTTATATGATTCTTGTCCCACATATGTTGTGTGTTGGCACTCCGTCGCTTACGACGTCGAGGGTTCCAGTTGATCCGAACAACGGAACAGCCTGCTCGTGAAATTAACGTGCAAGTGGCTGAGCACTCCACAGACACGTGTACCCTTAACACAGTTGTCGGGAATATTCAGCGTGACACAGTGTGACAAGGCTGACCCTTTGAATTACAGGCATGCTACGATTGGACCTGTAGTAGAAAGGATTATGGGGCACTAGAACAGCATTTTCCTTCTATATTTTATAATAATCATTTGTTTCTGCCGGAGCCTTGTGGAGCTTTAGGTGTTTTCGCTCAATAAACACTCACAACGCCCGGTCTGGGAATCGAAACCGCGATGCTATGACCGCGAGTCCGCTGCCCTAACCACTGGGCCATTGCGCCTCCATTGTCCCACATATGATACAGGGAAAACATAGTTTGGTACTCATATTAGAATTAAAATATATTGGGACGCTGGGACAAAACGTGAAACGGGCTCTAAAACCTACATATTAAGGACTGAAGATGTTTCCCTCTTCATTTATCGGTTTCGCGAGGCGAAATTTTTTAACACCTATGATCCTCGTACGTTTACCATGTTCGGTGAGATCGACGTAGTTAAAATTACCCTCAAACGCTTCTGCTATATAATTCATGTGGGAAGATGTTCCATGTTTAATTTAATGAAAGTTGTTTTTACTTCTGTTTAATACAAGACGTGAGCATTGTCTTTAATCCTTGGACTTATAGGCTAGGCCGGCCACCTATTGTAGATCATAATATCTACTCTGAACGGCACACCAGTCGGTCGCAGGGTTACTCATATACAGCTAAGTTGACTGGACCAACAAAATGAAATGTTTTGCTGAACGACATAAAGCACCGGTCGATCGGGGAATCGAAACCCAGAGCTTACTCTCATGAATGCAACTTACTAACTACGAGAGATATTTATTTTATCGACTCCGAAAAGATGAAGGGCAAAGCGGACGAAATACCATTATCGACCCCGAAACGATGAAAGAGAAAGTCGAACGAAATACCACTAAGAATTTTGTCCGAAGTTCTAAACATTATGCCAACTTGCTGCCTTTCATCTTCTCAGGTATTAAAGGCTGAAACACGCAGACTAAATGCACTTCCGGTTTTGGTCATTTCCTTTCTGTCTACACACAGATTTTAAACAAGAACGTTGAGGAGATGTGAAGCAATTACGAGGAAGCGACAGAGAAGATTTGTCAATTAAATACAACCAAATATTTAATATATTTGATATAAAGTTGCACTTTACGGTCTCCACCATCGCCATAATCACTGAAGAACATTTGTGAAACAATATAAAACCTTTTAGCTTATTAGTCTTTGTTCACTTATTATCTCTCTCTTTCTCTCTCTCTCTCTCTCATGTTCTCTGTCTCTCTCTCTTTTTCACTCCTCCGTTAAGTGTATACTGTATGTGTGCTAGCGTACGTGTTAATGAGTGTGTTTATGTATGTGTGTATATATATATATATAAATATATATATATATATATA
>NC_068988.1:6667342-6670576 GCF_001194135.2 Octopus bimaculoides
ATACATATGTATGTAGATGTATGCCCTTCTCCACCTTCCTCTTCGCCTGTCACTCTCTCTCTCTCTCTCTCTCTCTCTCCCGGCTGTCTTTCTCTCTCGTTTTCTCCGTCAGTAAAACCCACTCGACGAAGATATCTTTCAAGTGGCCGACTCATTGTTTGCATTTGTTTACACTGAAGTGTTTGCAGTTGTAGCAATGCGAAAATTTTGAATGAATAAAGATCTGGGTGTCGCTAATAATAGCGATGACGGCGACGACGACGACGACGACGACGACGACGACGACGACGATGATGATGATGATGATGATGATGATGATGATGATGATGGTGGTGATGTGTCGATTATCTTAACACAAGTGTTCAGCTGGTACTTAATTCATCGACCCCGAAGATGTGAAAGGCAAAGTCCACGTCGGTGGAATGGAAACTCAGAACGTAATGACGGACGAAACGCCGCTAAGCATTTAGTCCGGTGCACTAACGATTTTGACAGCTCACTGCCTTAATAATAATTGTAATAATCTCTGCTATTTATGCACAAGGCGTGAAATTAGAGGAGGGAGTAAGTCGATAACATCGATCCCAGTACTCGACTGGTACTTAATTTATCGCTCCCGAAAGGACGAAAGGCAAAGTCGAACTCGGCGGATTTTGAACTCTAAGCATTTCGTGCAACGCCTTAACGATTCTGACAGCTCGCCATCTTCACCATAATAATAATAATAATAATAATAATAATAATAATAATAATAATAATAATAATAATCATACGACCACAAACCTGAAGGCATCGTCGAAAATGGAAATGCAAAGATCCTGTTGGATTTTATAATTCAGTTTGACCATGAGATAGAGAATAGGAAGCCGGACATAGTCTTAATTGAGAAAGAAAACAAACTATGCTGGATCATAGACATAGCATGCCTAGCTGACAAGATATGCGATAAGGAAGAAAGAAAAGTCGAGAGATATGACAGGTTAGCTTGGGAGGTTAAGCAGTTGTGGTCGATGAAAAAGGTGGTAGTAGTACCAATAATTATCGGAGCCCTGGGTACAGTGAGTAAAAATCTTGAGAATTACATGGAACAAATAGGGGCTGCAATAAGGGTGCAGCATTTGTAGAAAACAGCACTGCTTGGAACCGCTTGAATACTTCGGAAGGTGCTCGAAAAATAAGGGCTGTTATCTTAGTTCACTGATAACAGCTGAGACTGTAGCACATCTCTAGTGTTAGAAGCTGTGCAAAGGCAATGATAATAATAATCCTTTCTAGACGTATAAGGCCTGAAATTTGGGGGTGGAGAATAGTCATTTCATCGGCCCTAGTTTTTCACTGGTACTTAATTTATCGACCCCGAAAGGATGAGATGCAAAGTCGATCTGAGTAGATATGGAACTCAGACGACGAGGGTCCCAGCTGATAAGACCAACGGAACACTCCACCGCCTGAGCACTCCACCGCCTGAGCACTCCACCGCCTGAGCACTCCACCGACACGTATACCCTTATCGTAGTCCTTGGGGAGATTCCGCGTAACACAAAGTGTGACAAGGCTGGCCCCTTTGAATTACAGGTACTACTTATATTTGCCAGCTGAGTGAACTGGAGCAATGTGAAATAAAGTGTCTTGCTCAAGGACATAACGCGTCACCGGGAATTGAACTAACGACTTAAGGTCGTAAGCCGGATGCCCCAACCACTAAGCCACGCGCCTTCACTATATAAATATACATATATATATATATATATATATATATATATATACATACATATACACATACATATATATATATATATCCATATATGTATGTATACATATATATGCATATATATACATGGATATATATATATATATATATGTATATATACGTATATATGTGTATATATATATATGTGTATATATATATAGATATATATATATATATATGCCTATATATATATATATATATAATGTATATATATATATACATATAATGCATGTATTTACATTTGAGTTTACATGTGTGTATATATTTGCGAGAGTGTATGATATGCGCTTACATATTTGCTCATATATAGTATATATAAACATATACACACATATACATACAGATATATATATACATACACATATGTGTGTATAAGTGTGAAAATATGTGTGTATTTGTATATTTGTGCTGTATAACTTTGTGTAATTACACACACACAAACACGCACACACACACACACACACATACACACACACACTTATATTCACACTTAAACACACATATGTATATACATGTATGTGCGTGTGCGTATTACATCTGCCAGAGGACAACACGTGCATGTCTATATTCTCATCTTCGTTTCTGATGTGTATTTATATACACTTGCTCACGTAAGTTTGTATAATGTGTGCTTGTGTGTGCTTGTGTGTGTGTGTGTGTGTGTGTGTGTATACGAGTATGTGTATGTGTGTTAGAGCTATATGAGTTTAATTGACTCATAGATATATATATATGACAAGACAGCTTATTGTTTCGTACACATGGCGTTTTCTATTGAAGTGTTGCTTTTGAATAATCGACGCAGCTGCTGTAGTTGTATGGCTTCTCGATCTGTGACATTTGAAAAACACTTGCAAGGCTGCAGCCGTCATCCTGACCACCGCCACCACCACCACCGCGGCCACGGCCACGGCTGGCACCACCAGCATCAACTCTATGAGTCCCACTAGCACCAGCATCATCATCAGCATCATTATCAACGTCACCATCATCACCATTGCAACTAGTATTACTTTCATTTCTTATCATCACTTGTTTGGATGCAGCATAATCGACATACGTAATAAATCTTACGAACTTCTCTACCGACATGGCTTCAACCACCCCTTCCAACCCCGATTTATATATATATATATATATATATATATATGTATGTATATATATTCTTTCATTCTATTATACTGTTATTCGTATATTTCTTTCAGTAATTTGACTGCCGCCATGCTGGAGCACCGCCTTTAGTCGAACAAACCGATCCCAGGACTTATTCTTTGTAAGCCTTAGTACTTATTCTATCGGGTTTTTTGCCGAACCGCTACGTTTCGGAGAAGCAAACTCTCCAACATCGGTTGTCAAGCGATGGTGGGGTGACAAACACGACTTTTTATTTGTCACTTTCTCGAGCATCAAACTATTACACCTGCTTGTTGTTCATACACCTGTCTTCGTCTTTTGTTTTTCTACAAATTTCAACTATTTATATA
>NC_068988.1:6670732-6675086 GCF_001194135.2 Octopus bimaculoides
CCAACACCCAAACCCATGGTATATGATCATCTAAACAGCATAATCTTTATAAGCATGCTTTTTAATTCTTTGTCCGTTTCCTCGCACACTGTTATTTTCTACAATGAAAGGCAAAGTCGACCTTGATGGAAATTGAACGCAGAACGTAGTGACGAGCAAAATACCGCTAAGCATTTCGCCCGGCGTGCTAACGTTTCTGCCAGTCCACCCAGGAGATCAACGCATCATCACGAAAGAAATAGAAAAAATTGATAAATATGGAAACCTGAGAATTGAGATTGCTAAGATGTGGTAGGTACGAGAGTCGAACATAAAGGTTATCCCTATTGTCATCGGAGCATTGGGTTCAATACCACCCAATCGGAAATAACATCTGGAAACTTTTGAAATACCCTACAATCTAGGTGTATTGCAAAAATCGGCATTACTTGGAACTGCACGTATATTGCGTAAAGTATTGTCTATCGGAGGGTCCTTGTTCTGACTTGACAAACAGTACGAACCCCTGGTAGACACAATATCTTCAATCAAGAACCTCACGATATTGGATACTGTGCGACGTCTATAATGATAACAACAAAAACAACAACGACGACGACGACGACGATGACGATGATGATGATGATGATGATGATGATGATGATGATGAAAAACTTTCTACTAAAAGCACAAGACACGAAATTTTGGAGGAGGAGACTAGTCGAGTACATCGACCCCAGTGTTTCACTTGTACTTAATTTATCGTACCAGTGAAACACTGGGGTCGATGCAATCAGCTAGCATCTCCCCCTATAGACGCAGTCCCTGTGCCAAACTTTCAAACCAATAATAGTAACAACAACAACAACAACAATAATAATAATAATAATAATAATAATAATAATAATAATAATAATAATAATAATAATAATAATAATAATAATGATAGCAATAATTATTATAGTGCTCCTAATGGGGGCAATATAACATGATATTGTGGAAGAACCAATAGATTACTTTAAAACTACTTGAGATTCTTTACTCAGCTGCATTATCAGGAATTGTCGGAGACATGGAACTTTCTAGACGGTGTTTAATAAATTCGATTGGTAATTAATTACAAAGCAGACAAATATACAATCTCATACACATGCGCGAACTATCTTTACAAAGCACACATTCACACACACACACGCACACAAACACACACATTCACACATATGATTGTATGTGTATATCCATGAATGCATATACGCATGTATGCACACACACACACATACACACACACACACATATATATATATATATGCATATATATATACATTCATGGTTATACCCATACAATCATAATTAATTTTCTGTGTATATATCTATGTATATATCGTTCGCACATGCGTTTGTGGTTGCATTTCCGTCTCTCTCTCCATGTGTCTGTGGAGGCGCAATGCCCCAGTGGTTAGGGCAGCGCACTCGTGGTCGTCGGATCACGGTTTCGATTCCCAGACCGGGCGTTGTGAGTCTCCGGCAGGGAGTGGTGGCGAACCCTGCTGTACTCTTTCACCACAACTTCCTCTCACTCTTACTTCCTGTTTCTGTTCTACCTGTATTCAAAGGGTCAGCCTTGTCACACTCTGTGTCACGCTGAATCTCTCCGAGAACTACGTTAAGGGGTACACGTGTCAGTGGAATGCTCGGCCACTTGCACGTTAATTTCGCGAGCAGGCTGTTCTGTTAATCGGATCAACTGGAACACTCGTCGTCGTAACCGACGGAGTGGCACGATATATATATATAAATGTATATATATATGAGTAGGTGTATGTGTATACAAACGTATAGTTTTCATATTTCACTGTCTCTGTAACTGAGATTCATACCTGTATACCACAAGGTATCTATTTTTATCAGCATATACACTCTTTCCTTCTGAACAAGGAATTATTTTCGATTTTCTGGGTAAGCGCTAGGCGATACCATTGACACGTATATTGGACTTGTACTTTACTTTATCGACCCTGAGATTGTGAAAGGCAAAGTTGACTACTTTACACTTACGTAAATTAAACTTGGAAATTCAAAGTTCTTGCGCGTAAACTCCAAATCCAAGAAAAATTATCAAGAAACCCACTAATGCGAATGCTTAATCCCTTAGGATGATTAAATGAGGACCACATTCAAACGAAGTGTAGGGCCTTCTTCCCGTTTACATCAATTCAATGTTTATAGTACGCCAATTAATCCCCATTAATTTTGCGATACTCCATAACATTAACTCCACATCGATACCTGCCTCTTCAAAAAATAATTCATAACGATGATGTTAAAAGAACATGACCACGGAGGAACATTTCTGCCCTCAGAGCTTTCAACGACATCCATTACACTGTGTCTCTCTTGAAAATCACCAAACAGAGACGTGCTGCTAGCCTTTCCTTTCTAACGGACTGACTGCAGTTGACTTGAAGAGACAATATACACAAAGACAAATCTAATAAGTTATTCATATGAAAGTATATGTGAAGGCGCGTGGCCTAGTGGTTAGGCTGTTGCCCTCACGATCGCAAGATCTTGGGTTCGATTCCCTGGTTGGGTGGTGCGTTGTGTTCTTGAACAAAACGCTCCATTTCAGGTTGATCCAGTCCCCGTTTCGATCAGTGGGGGTGGAAAAGTGTTGCGCCCGCTCACCTAGCTAGCGGGGTAGCGTCATTTGAAGACTAAGACAATGCAAAAACAAATGCATTGTGATCAGCGATGTGTAACAACATGATGAAAGTATGTTTACATACGTGGTATCCTGAAAAGAACGCTTTAGCAAAAGATCTCCATTGTGCTGATGATGGTGGCAATGGACAGAGCGGGTACCATTGGAACTCGTCTCTTCTGCAAAACTCAAAATGCTAGGCCCTTTAAATTGGTGACGTGGTGCAAAGTCATGCAGACCCTAACGGTCAGAAAATAAAACAAAAAGACAATGTAGATCGTTTCAACACCCCCGTCCTTCAGGCATAATTCTCTCACAGCTAATCTTAAATTAATCCCACCTTCCAGTTCTTGTCTTACTGATCGTATAGAGACGAGACTATAGCGAAAATACTTCTGCTGGAACATCAATGCAGCAACGAACGAGGGACTTCATTATGCAGCCATCTATTTCCAAGACATCCCACCTTTTTAATGCAAGCTTTCATCCATATTATTCTCCCCTGCCACAGCGCGCAGTGGATAAAGAACGAAAATATAAAGCAGCGACGCGAGACGATAAGAAACGGCATTAATCTTCACGGACGTAGAGCGCAATTGGAAACGATTCCGAGAGAAGATCATCCAGTCTTAGATCGGAAACGTTTCAATTGCCTCCTCCACGATGGTATTTGTCTGTCCAAGAACCAAATTTCAAACTAACGGACTAATGTTTGGTCATTTAACCTGTCCACGGAAAAGAAACTTGCATTGTAAAACCGGAAAAAAAATCTATCGTCTGCGCATAGTGAAATTGTAATGGCTAATTGATCGAGACGATTGAACACATCTTGTACTAAATTGATTTCTTCCGTACAATGAATGCATCTACTTCGAACTCTCTCGAATGCTTGAGTAGTATCGCATTTCAGAGAGAAACAATGCCGCATTAAAGAAATTCTTCCTTTTTCATGCTCAGCTGTTTGGTAAAAAATTCTTGGAGACAAGGAACTTTTCAGACAATATTTAATTAATTTGCTAAATAATTACAAGCCAGACACACACACACACACACACACACACACACACACACACACACACACACACACACACACACACACACACACACGTAGACATAAACATATATATACACATACACACACTTACATGTTAAGAAAGTATAAAACGCACATATACAATTTTACATACAGGTATAAATGCATATATAAAGAGTATATATATATATATATATATATATATATATACACAAACATGCATATATGCATATATATGCATAAAATATTGTGTAAAAAGATTTATATGACAATATAAGCAATTAAATGGAAGAGAACAACATGAATATAAATATATATCTTCTTCCGAATTCTGTCTTTGCTGTCTGTCCGTCTGTTTCTCACCCTCTCTCTTCCCATCTCTGTACGCACACATACACGCATACATACACACACACACAACAACAACACACACATATATATGCACGTATATGTATATTTTATATATGTGTAAGGGAGTGCATGTATATATATATATATATATATATATATATATATATACACATATATATACGTATGTGTGTGTATGTGTGTGCATATATATAAGTATATATATACATATGTGTATGTATAATATACATACATACATACATACATACACGTACATACATGCATGAGTATAT
>NC_068988.1:6675096-6676203 GCF_001194135.2 Octopus bimaculoides
ATATATATATTTTTTTTTGATAGGTTTTGGCCAGTTTTGGGCCAGACCATGTCTAACTTAATAGCACCATCTTGTAAAGTCATTCAAATCAAGAATCAGAGAATATGGCCCACGCGAAAATCGAGTCGTTGTTTATGGAGACATATCCAGATGTAGGAGGTTTATCCGGGAATTTTGGGAGGAATTTGTCCAAAGACTTCTTAAATTTTATCGGGTTTGTTTCTGCTTCAATGTATTTGGGTGTAATGTTAAAGAGAGTGGGGTCAATTGAGGTGAACTAACTGTGCCGTATTGTTGTTATGTGATGCGAGTATGATTTATGTTGTGGGCGGAGAGCACGGGGTTCAAGTCTGGGTGTATCTTCAAGGCGATGCCAACAACATTTGGGCAATGCTCATGGAATATTTCTCACATCATGCAGATGATGTAGCGCTCACGGCTATGTTGAAGAGAATAAAGCTTGAGCTTTTCTAGTCGACCCCAATAGTCAAGCTCTGTCATGTCATCTATCTTTTTTGTAATTGACCTTTGGGGTGCTTCAGCTACCTTTGTGTGAGGAGATCACAGTGGACAACAGTATTCAAGGAGGGGTAAGGTCAAAGTGAAGACGAGAAGGGTAATGGTGTGGATATCTCGCGACTCGATAGTTCTGTAAACCCAGGAGCCATGACGATTTTGCTGTTTGTGAGTAGCTCAGCTTATGTTGTTGTCTACAATTGCTCCCAAGTCTCTGAGTTAGTGGTGGTGGTGGTGGTGGTGGTGGTGGTGATGATGATGATGATGATGATGATGATGATGATATCGATGATGACTAAGATAGTGGCATTAGTGTTGATATTCATGATGATTATGATCATGATCGAGATGATGAAGTCGACGATGATGGAAACGACGATGATGATGATGTTAATGAGGATGATGATGATGATGACGACGATGATGACGATGGCGAAGAGGACGACAATGATCATGATGATGGCGACCAACGATGATGAGCAGGAGGAGGAGGAGAAAGAGGATGAAGGGGAGGACAATGATGATGACGACAACAACGACGACGACCGAGATAATGATGATGATGATGATGATGATGATGATGATGATGAC
>NC_068988.1:6678751-6679133 GCF_001194135.2 Octopus bimaculoides
TATATATATATATATATATATATATATATATGCATGTATACATATATATATATATATATTCATATACACATCTATCTCATCCGCACACACGCACACACATACATTATTATTGTTACTAATAGCATTATCATCATAAACATTATTTCTTTTTTTCCTCAACGCATTTCCGTCTTGCCATCATTCAATTATCTCTTGACCTCAACTCCTACTATCCTTAAGTATATCATATGCAGATGCGACGATGTCAGCGAAGAGAGAAAAGTCTACTCATATTACATAAATATTTCAAACAGAATATTCTTTCTTCTCCTGCAGCTGAAATTATAACGCCATTAAAGTCAACTCCTACGACATATTTTATTTTATCTAAATATTCATTTCT
>NC_068988.1:6679739-6681210 GCF_001194135.2 Octopus bimaculoides
ATATATATATATATATATATGTATATGTATATATATATATGGTTAGATAGACCACTGAAGTGGTCCAAAAAGATCGAAATCGCATCTAGTGTTTTGTCAGCTAGCGTGGTAGGTGTTCTCTCCCACTTGCAATGAATATTGAGCGGGAAAGCGCACTGATAAAAACCAACAGAAGGAGTTGTCTTCTCGGGGCAAAAATAGCAGTATCATTTGTTCATTTCTAGCCGGCATTTGTCCTGTACCGAGCAAGGGAAATAACCCAGAAGCCATTGGTCTACACGTATCGCTAACGTTAGAAAGGGAGCAATAAACTCGCTTGCTTACGGTATACGGACACAGACCATGTGTCGGTAGCCTGCTGGGAAAGATGTTTTCCTGGGGCTAAAAGTCGTAACATCGTTCTGTGTAGGAGTGCCACATTGCGTTGCTAAACTGACTTTAATGTATATATATGATGGCCGCTCATATACGTATATGCGTGTGCGCGCGTGTGTGTGTATGCGTACAGTTAAGAGTATATTTAACTGCACTGTAGATGAGTGTAGAATTATTAGATATTATTTTCATTGTAAAACTAAAACAGAGAGAAGGCAACTTATGTATTTGATGTGATAAATAAATTTTCACTAAGTAATATATAATTAAATTATTTACCTTAGCCTACGTGATATCGCGATCTCTTATCACCTTGCAGGTGGGGGCCCAGCTAGAATTTTCTTCAGGTTGAGTAGCCCAACCCGCTCAAATGAACCCTGAATGAGAGTTGTTTGAGGAAATTGAACGAAACACTCGCCTTTCCAAAAGTGAATTGTTGAAATCGCAAAGAATTCCTCTCAACACGTGGTTATGATTTTGCCCCACTAACTCTGCTCGTGATCAGAGATGCACATATCGTCGGCCAATAAGGGACAAGCTCAACTGTTTAAGGTCAAACAATTGATAAGCAAATCTGTGGTATTGAGCAGAACATTTGCTGTAGCCCATCTGTACATGATAACACTTCCAATAAGTTAAGATCAGAAGCCACAATTAATAATAATAATAATAATAATAATAATAATAATAATAATAATAATAATAATTATTATTATTATTATTATTATTATTATTATTATTAGTATTATTATTATTATTATTATTATTATTATTATTCAAACAGTCTGATTTGGCCTTATGTAACTTCTAACTGTTTCGCGTGATTCTAACAGAAACCCATGTGTTAGCATGGAAGTCGAAGGTCTCGTAACTAACGGGGACAGCAATTGAATATCACCTGAAGAAATACAACTGGCTCCCATTATACAGGTAAACCGTTGAATATAATCAAATTCCTCTCTAGATGAAGATCTATGTTGTATGGAAACTTGTGTGGTGATTAAAAAATCACTGTCCAACCGTAATTTTACTTGTTGACTCTATCTTATTCATGCATGCATACATACATACATACATACATACATACATACATACA
>NC_068988.1:6681310-6681703 GCF_001194135.2 Octopus bimaculoides
GCTCCTGTTTGTGAGTGCATGATAAATGCTTCAGATATTTGAAATTAAGACGAACAAATGTTTTTCATTGATTTCCTAGAAAGAGAAAGAAAGGAACGCAGCAGTTTGCGAAAGATAGACACTGGTAGAAATATAAGTGGGGGAAAGAGACAGAAACAGGGGTTAAAAGAGAGGGGGAGAGAGGGAGAACGACCGAAGGAGAGAGTGGTAGGGAGAGAGAGAGAGAGTGTGTGAGAGATCAAACCAAGATTACATAGGAAATAGTATTCGGTAAGTAGGTCCAACAACAAGAGTACTGGTTGGTATTTTGAAATGTCAACAAAGTAGAAAATTACAGAATGTGTGTGACTCTGGGTGCGTGTGTGTGTGTGTGTGTGTGTGTGTGTGTGTGTG
>NC_068988.1:6682036-6682531 GCF_001194135.2 Octopus bimaculoides
TATATATATATACATATATATATATATATAAATATACACCCTATATTTATGTATGTATATAAGTATATATACACGCATATATACAACCCATATTATATATGTATATAAGTATATATTGGGTCATCCCATAAATAATGCGCTTTTTTATACTTCTTTTAATTTTCTAAATTAATATTAAGTTTTTGTTAATCTAAAATATACTCTCCTTCATTTTCTAGAATGCTGTTCCATCTATCTGGTAGACTTCCAAGGTCCCTCTTCCAAAATCCACTTGTGCGTGACGAAAAATACTCCTTCAGTACTGTTCTGACCTCGTCTACAGAATTCATATTTTTTCCGTCCGAATGGTTTTGAAGACTGCGGAATAAATGATAATCAGATGGGACAATGTCTGGCGAATATGGTGGGTGGGGCATCGTTTCCCATTCGAACTACTCCAGCCTTTGGGATGTCATCCTTGCTGTATGTGGCTGTGCATTTTCCTGACGGAAGGAC
>NC_068988.1:6683265-6684727 GCF_001194135.2 Octopus bimaculoides
AGTTCTTCAACAGTTACAATGGGATTTTCTTCCAGCAGGGTTTGCGGGACGTCCTCGTCGAACTTAACAGATCTTCCAGGACGCGACTCGTCTTCTAGGCTGTAGTTTCTGGCTCGGAATTTCTGGAAGCACCCAGAACTTATTGTCTGGTCCCCATTTACTGCATTAATATTCCTCGCAGTTTCCGTTGCATTATTACCTTTATTGAACTCATACATGTGTATGTGTGTGTGTGTGTGTGTGTGTGTGTGTGTGTGTGAGAGAGAGAGAGAGAGAGAGAGAGAGAGAGAGAGAGAGAGAGAAAGAGAGTTTGGTAAGAAACTTGCTTTGTAACCACATAGTTCTGAGTTCGATCCCATTGCGTAACATTGAGGCCAAGTCTCTTGTGCTACGGCCTCGATCTGACTAGTGCCTTGTCATTTGGTAGAGGGAAACTCAAAGAAGCCTGTCGTATAAATATGTATGCATATATATGTATATATGGGGTGGTCGGTCCCCACCACCGCTTGACAACCGCTGGTGGCTTGTTTACGTCCCCATAACTTAGCGCTCGGCATAAGAATCGGAAGAATATGTACGATGCGTAAACAATAGAAAAGTAAGGGATTCGATTAGTTCGACTG
Source organism: Octopus bimaculoides (assembly GCF_001194135.2). Classification (NCBI taxonomy): domain Eukaryota; kingdom Metazoa; phylum Mollusca; class Cephalopoda; order Octopoda; family Octopodidae; genus Octopus; species Octopus bimaculoides. The sequence continues at coordinate 6,683,889 of NC_068988.1, forward strand.
GTACACTTCAAAGCATTGCTCCAGCACGGCCGCAGTCCACTGACTGAAACAAGTAAAGATGATGAGTAAAAGATCTATTTGCGTGTGTGTTTGTATGCGTGTATGTATATATGTATACATATGTTTGTGTGGGTGTATGTGTGTGTATGTGTATATATGTATATATAATATACATATGTGTATATATTTTTACACACTCACATACTCACACACATATAGATATATACATATATATATATATATATATATATATATATATATATATATATGTGTGTGTGTGTGTGTGTGTGTGTGTGTGTGTGTATAAATGTATGTATTTATGTGCTCACAGAAAGAGAGAGGGAAGATGGGAGAGACAGATTCATACAAACTACATAAACACCTAAGTCTGATACACAAAAAGACCCTTGTTTGTGACTGAAATATGCTAACGGCATTCGTAAAGCGAAGTATCATCTTTCCATAATGGCCATTAATGATTCTCTAATCACTTCTCAAGATGTGGGCACTCGGTGTATTATACTTCTCATGTGTAAAGGTACTTTTTCACAACTTGCCCTGCTAAAGAAACAGTACTACGACTGTCCACTTATCACTCCCCGACAACTGAAATCTAATTTTGATCGATGGTTCAACTTTCATTGAAGTGTATTTTATTTCGATGGAGAAGATGTCGTACACTAAACAAATAAACAACGACACAAATATTAAAAAAAAATTGATATATAAAACTGAAAACTCTTGTAACAAAAGTCCATGTATTAATAATTGCGGTTAAAATTTTGGTATACTTGATTTTTACGTAAGTAGTAGTAGTAGTAGTAGTAGTAGTAGTAGTA
>NC_068988.1:6684737-6686181 GCF_001194135.2 Octopus bimaculoides
GTAGTAGTAGTAGTAGTAGTAGTAGTAGTAGCAGTAGTAGCAGTAGTAATGTATCTAAGACTCCATTATCCAACACCCTTTTCACCAACACTGCCTCCAGCCAGCCATTTTTAAAGACGATAAATGATGCAAATTTGAGGGCGATAGGTTACCATTCCTAGCAGATCAATCGCCCACAACTTCATTAGCTCGGCATAAATGGCGTTCTTCATACTATTGTTGCTGTTGCTTATTTATAGTCCTAGCTTAAACCAGGCAGAGTAGAACTATAATAAAAAGCGTTCCAACTGTGACTCTTCCGTTCGGTTTTCAGTAAGAGTATATCGAGGAATTCATTTCCGAAATGTTCCCTTCTTTTAAGCTGTTAGGGTGTGACTTTAGGTCACAGCCGTATCTTTCTATCTAGCCATGTATGTATGTATGTATGTATGTATGTATGTATGTATGTATGTACGTATGTAAGTATGTATGTATGTATATATTTATATATATATATATATATATATATATGCATGTATGTATATGTATATATATGTGTGTGTGTGTGTGTGAGTGTGTGTGTGTGTAGATAGATAGATAGATAGATAGATGTACATATGTAAGCATGTATGTAAATATTACAGCTGCTGTTCGCAGCAGTACATATGCAACCTGTGTTAAGGAGTGCCTTTCTGTTCGAGGATTGAGAAGGCATGTCGGAAGAGTTCATACCGTAGCACCTGTTCCTCCTGCCAGCAAGTACAGTTGTGCATATTATGCAATATAAATTTGCAAATATTTGACCGAGGGCGTGGGCCTCAGATTGCGTCATCGACGACTCCTTTCAGTGGCTCTTTCTAGGAATGACTTTGCTCGTGTGGGAGAAAGCAGCTGCTTCTACACGTTAACAACACATCCAGGGCTGAGACGACCAATGAGGCAGAGCATGATAAGACAACCCACCCAATGTACGATTATGATGATGATGATTGTGATGATGATGAATTCATGAGTACCATCATCATCATCATCATCATCACTACCAACAAGAATAGCAGCAACGATAAAGACGACGATACAAGTTACTACTACTCCTGCTACTACTGCTTCTGGTGCTGCAGTTACTACTACTACTACTACTACTACTACTACTACTACTACTACTGCTATAGACAGCAGCAGCGATAGCACCACTACCACCACTACCACCACTACCACTACTACCACTACCACCACTACCACCACCACTATTACTACTACCGACGCCGCCACCCACTACTACTACTACTACTAATACTACTAATACTACTACTACTATTACTGCTGCTGCTGCTGCTGCTACCACTACATCCTTATCCCTATCGCAGGATTTTCTTTTTACCAGAAGTTCTGATTCAACTTTCCGCCCGACCAAGCAAGACAGAAAGTTGAAAGAAATATATATATATATATATATATATATATA
>NC_068988.1:6686539-6688006 GCF_001194135.2 Octopus bimaculoides
GCTGAGTTTTTGATAACAGGAAACAGTTTTAATTAATTAATTAATTTATATATTTATTAACAAAAATTAAATTAAAGTATAAACGAAATTATCATCGTCATCATTATTATTATTGTTATGAAGGAAACGAGCTCGACTTGGCCTTTCATCATTTCGAGGTCGATAAATTAAGTACCAGTTGCCAACTGGGGGCGATGTACTCGGCTGGCCCCCTCCCCAAAGATTTCGGGCCTTGTGTCTGGAGTAAAGATTATTATTATTGTTATGAAAGAAACGAGTTTGACTTGGCCTTTCATCCTTTCGAGGTCGATAAATTAAGTACCAGTTGCGTACTGGGCCGATCTACTCGACTGGCCCCCTCCCCAGAGATTTCGGGCCTTGTGTCTGGAGTAAAGATTATTATTATTGTTATGAAGGAAACGAGCAAACTTCTTACCACACAGCTACGCCTGCGCCTATAGAGTGTATGATATTTTCTTCTTGTGTCCTCGGAGTAATAACGCTATTTACCTCATTTCTAAGCGACCGTAACCTGAACATTTCTTTGGAATGGGACGCAGGTCCGTTGCAAGGTTCACATCCAGCAGATTTTAAGGAGAGGGGACAAATCGATCACACTGACCCCGGTATACATGATCGGCACTTTATTTTATCGATCCAAAAAGGACGAAAAGCAGAGTCGATCTTGAGGGGGACTTCAAATCAAAAGTGATCCCTGAAGAAATGTTGTTAGGCATTTTGACCAACGTGCAAAATATTATACAAGCTCGTCGCCTTTCCTGTATAATTGGATAGGGGTCAATTTGGTTGTTATATCTAGCACGTCGAACGACCGCATATGAATGCCATTTATTAAACTGAGCATGATTTATACGTATGAGAAGCCTTAATTTGACTACTATTTTTAGCAAAATAAACAACCACTAGTGAGATTTCTCTTGTTTTCTCCCATAATTTCTACAAAATGTATTAATTTCTTTATTGACCACACGGGGCAATAAACATAGCTAGGACAAACAAGGACAGAAAAGAGATTAAGTCGATTAGAACGAACCCAGTGCGAAACTGGTGCTTATTTAATCGATCCCGAAAGGATGAAAGCAAAGTCGACCTCGGCGGAATTTGAACTCAGAACGTAACGGCAGACGAAATACTGCTAAGCATTTCGGCCGGCGTGCTAACGTTTCTGCCAGCTCACCGCCTTTCAGTACAATAGGTATTGAAAGAGAAACACCGCCTTGGTGGAAAGCAGAAAAAATTTCAATCAGATTTAAATTCAAAAGTGGTTCGAGAGAGACTCGAAAGCGTTTGCTCTACACAAAAATCGACATTCATTTTTCATACGTATCGTGGTTGCCGACTTGTTACAAGGTTTCTATGGCGGCTGATGAAATCAAAGTTCTTAAGGTCGCCAAACTTTATTTTCGTGGGACTGCTGAAACATTTATAAATTCTATATATTTATTT
>NC_068988.1:6688243-6690971 GCF_001194135.2 Octopus bimaculoides
ACACACACACTTTCTCTTTCTGTACATATGTAACTAAGTATGTATATTAGGTATATTCATACACACACACACACACACACACACACACACACACACACACACATACACACACACATATATATACTCGTACATAGATGCATATATACATATGTATATGTGCATACGTACACACATACACAAACACACATATATATACACACATAGATATACACATATATACACACACATATACATACACACAAACACATACATACTCATACATAGATGCATGTATACATATGTATACGTGCATACGCACACACATTCACAAACACATATATATACACACATAGATATATACATATATAAACACACATACACACACACACATATATATATATATATATATACTCACACATATATGGACGCACATACATATATATGTATATGTATATATATCGACGTTTGTGTAAAAATACATGTGTGTGTGTGTGTGTGTGTGATAGCGTTTTTCTTTAGTTATTTATTTTCTATCATATTCACACATTAACCTTATATTTTGTTGACTAATTCCGCATGATGCTCATTTACATTCATACATACATGCACAAATACATGCATATTCACACATACACACACACACACACACACACACACACACATATCTGTGTATGGAGTGGTGGGAGTGTAGGCAATTAGTGGGGGTGGGTGAAAGTAGAAGGAATTGTTGTAAGAATGGGAGAAGCTATCCATGGTGTATGTATACATAGTTACATGGGAGCATATCTGGAGTGCATACATACACACGTACCCACACACTCACACACACAGACACACATATATATGTATGTGTATACACACAAACACATGTGTGTGTGTGTATAACTACAATTAAAACTGTGGTTTTTCGCTGACGTTACTAAAAGTTTCGCCTTACGGCTGTCGTGTTGAGCTTTGAATAAAAGCCCGTTATTTGAGACTCGTAATATTGTACGCCGCTCTTATTATCGGTGCTGAATGCAATGGGTACGTTTTCTGATATATCTTTATATATGTGTAAATATGTATATGTATGTGTATCTGTGTGTGTGTGTGTGTGTGTGTGTGTGTGTGTGTACACGCAGAGAGAGAAAGAGGAAGACGGAGGGAGGGAGGAAAAGAAGAGAAATAGATAAATAGGTAGATATGGATATGGATAGATAGATAGATAGATAGATAGATAGATAAATAGATAGATAGGCGCAGGAGAGGCTCTGTGGTAAGTAGCTTACATACCAACCATATAGTTCTGGGTTCGGTCCTACTGCGTGGCACGTTGCGCAAGTGTCTTCAACTATAGCCTCAGGCCGACCAAAGACTTGTGAGTGGATTTGGTAGACAGAAACTGAAAGAAGCCCGTCGTATATATATATATATATATATATATATATATATATATATATATATATATATATATATATATATATATATATATATGCATGTGTGTGTGTATGTGTGTGTGTTTGCGTCTGTGTTTGTCCCCCACCGTCGCTTGACAACCGACGTTGGTGTGTTTACGTCCCCGTGACCTAGCGTTTCGGCATAAGAAACCGATATGAGAAGTACTAGGCTTACAAAGAATAAATCCTGGGATCGATTTGTTCGACTAAAGGCGGTGTTCCAGCATGGCCGCAGTCAAATGTCCAGCCATTTCAGACCTGTGGGTTTATGTCAAATGGCTGCTGTCACGTGTGGGACGAATTCGGTTATCGGCCGAGTTTATCGGGGAAATTGCCCCGCCACCTTCCTTTAACCAGGAAGGCAAGGCAGTTTTCATTGTACTGGTGGCTATGGTGAAAGAATGTGTGTGGTGGACTCGTGCGAATGGATTGGAGACAAACACTTTCCCCTCTGGCCAACCTCTCCTCAACTGTTTGAAGTATCAATTGAAGAGGAAGGTGAGAATAGCGAGAGAAGTTTTGTCTAATGAAAGGTTCAACAAAAGGTGGGGGGCAAGGATGGTTCGAATAAATGGCGGAACCACCTTGAGCATGATCCTATAAAACGAAGAGAGAAAGAGCGTCTTGTTCTCATGTTAATGTTTTCCTTTTCGTTTCCGAGGTTACCTTGGTCCTTTTTCGTAGGTTTTTCTTTCCACGGATAAACCTAGCTAATGTTACATTTCTGCCCCCTATTGGGAACTCTTATTGATAACAATGACTTCTGTGTTATTTCCCTGTTTACACGTCCAAAAAGAAAAGAAAAAAAAAGATTCGTTCAATTTTGATCGATTTTGAAAAAGGCAAATTCTACATTGTATTGTTTTCTCTGTATTCGGTTCTGTGTGTCTAATAAATCCCTCTATCTATCTATCTATCTATATATATATATTTAAAAAATAGGACTTTTATTTAAACAACTAAAGTTATCAAAATTTATAGTACCTTACTTCTATTATAGTCATCTAGAACTATCAACTAGCACATATTTATTTTGGTAATTGAAACTTTACAACATATATTCCTGATCTCTATCCTTAACATCTAATCTACTTAAATCAGTCATCAGATTCCTGTATTGATTATCCTTGTTATTTCCTAACATCCTTTCTTTTCTCAGTCCCTTAAACATCAGTATACACATTATTATAAACTAATATAAATCCGATAATAATTTTTATCTTTTATTCACATTATATAAATAAGGCTTACCTATGTGTCTCCTAAATAGTATCATTATCGTCAGCTAATAAGTTTTTTTAAAAGATAAT
>NC_068988.1:6691442-6693007 GCF_001194135.2 Octopus bimaculoides
AGATGGACTTATATATTCTTCCTCTGCTCTCTCCCACTTGGTTTTAATATGTTGCCACATTTGTAATATGTCTTTTTTCTACATTTTTTCGTGCAGCTGAAGATTGCTCTTCATATTGCATTTAAGGTAATGCTCACATTACTTAAATAAATTGAAGTAGCATGAAACGTGCGTACTGCAATCACTTTTGAAATCCGTGTTGCTTATTATTTGATTTTAATCACCCATCCTTTTGGGATGTGAAATTCGGGTGCCTTCGCATAAGTACCATATTCAAGCCTTGAATCTATATCTAAACCGTATATATATATATATATATATATATTGGCTGTGTAGTAAGACAGTTGCTTCCCAACCACAGGGATCCGGTTTCATTCCCACTGCGTGACGTCTTGGGCGAGTGTCTTCTACCACAGCCTCGCGAGTGTATTTGGTAGAGGGAAACGGAAAGGAGCCCGTGGTACCTGTATATGTGTGTGCGTGTGTTGGCCCTCAAACTACTTCGCAACTGGTGTAGGTGTGTTTTCGCCCCCGTGACCTAGCGCTTCAGCAGAAGAACCCGATAGAGTAGGAACCATACTGAAAAGGATATTGATTACCGGGGACGTTTCATTTAATAAACATGTATTGAAGTCGGTGCCCCAGCGTGGCCGCAGTCTAATGATTGAAGCTAGTAAAAGATGAAAGATAACAGATAAATACATACACACATATATATACTCAAACTAACACACACATATAGTTATAAAAGAGCGTGAGAGAGGGAGTGATATATGTATATCTTCTTTTTTACCATCTTTTTCTTGTTTCATACATTAGACTGCGGCCATGCTGGAACACCACCCTGTGGAACGTATTTCTTTTAAGTCTCCTACTTATAATGATTAATCTCATCCGTCGAACCTCTACGTTACAGGAACATAAACAAACTAACACCGATTATCAATGGGTGGTAGTGAACAAACACAGACACAAAGATACACACACACACACATACACACACACACACACACACACACATATATATATATATATATATATATATATATATATATATATATATATATATATATACGCACACATGCACATATATACATACATATATACACACACATATATATATCTGTATGCGAGTATACATGTATTTTTATGTATGTATGTATGTATGTGTTATTTGTCTGTGTGTCTATGTACACGAACACCGAGACATAGTTTTGTCAGATGAAATGCGTCGGACTTCATAAGAAAAACAATAAATAAATGGAAAAAAAATGGAAGAAGACAAGAAGCAAAGACGAAGACAGTCGTACATCAGAACGTCATTGTGTAGAACGACAGATAAAATGGGCTCATATTTCTAGCAACAACCGACTAAATTACACCGGATTATTATTATTATTATTATTATTATTATTATTATTATTATTATTAGTATTATTATTATTATTATTTTTATCATTATTATTATTATTATTATTATTATTATTATTATTATTATTATTATTATTATCATTATTATTATTATTATTGCTATTATTATTATTATTATTATTATTATTATTATC
>NC_068988.1:6693342-6696047 GCF_001194135.2 Octopus bimaculoides
TGTTGGTGGCTGTGGTGGTAGTAGTAGTAGTAGTAGTAGTAGTAGTAGTGGTGGTGGTGGTGGTGGTGGTGGTGGTGGTGGTAGTAGTAGTATCAGTAGTAGTAGTAGTAGTAGTAGTAGTAGTGATGATGGTGGTGGTGGTAGTGGTGGTAGTAGTGGTGGTTGTGGTGGTGGTGGTGGTAGTAGTAGTAGTAGACAATAGAACGAATGTATTCAAGTTTTTTTCTTTTTTTTTTTGGCGAATCTAATAAGGACGGGTCGAGTTATTATTTATGTAATTGAGGAAACTAAAAAAAAGGAGAGGCTCATCTTTTACAAAGAATTTCAATGTGATGAGATAACCATGGTGTGACGGTCGTCCTTATACAAAGGATCATTGGTCGACGCGATAACGGATATGGTGGCGGGTATTGAGGGTGTGGTGATGATGAGAGTGGCTTTGTTTTTGTGGTGTTGCGTGCGAACGGTTACAGGAAACGTGACGAAGATGTTTCTTTTCCATATATGCATTCTTTGAGAATAGAGCGAACTAAGCAATGCAATCGCAGAATACCGGAAGCAGAAATTCCGCTGAACAGGACATGTCGTAAGGTTTACAGACAACAGCCCGTGAAGTTTTCGAGTGGCACCCAAGATATCGGAAAGGGCCACTTGAAAGGCCTCAACGACAACGAGAAGACGATTTATCAAGCAATTTCTATCGAGATAGAAAAGAATGGCGCTATCAGAACAGAACTGGAAGTGCATTGTGACCAGCGGTGTTTGACAGTATTTGATGGTCTGGTTAATACTGCGATATATATATAGACAGGGTGTTCGGGATAAATTTGATGCAATTTTCTGTCTCCATTTATTTACTCTTTTACTTGTTTCAGTCATTTGACTGTGGCCATGCTGGAGTACCACCTTCAGTTGAGCAAATCGACCCCAGAACTTATTCTTTGGAAGCCTAGTACTTATTCTATCGGTCACTTTTGCACCAACTTTTATATTATGTCTTTTTCCAAACCGCTAAGTTATGGACACGTAAACACACCAGCATCGGTTGTCAAGCGATATTAGGGGGACAAACACAGACACACAAACATATGCACACACATACATACATACATATACATACATGTATACGATGGGCTTCCTTCATAATAATAATAATAATAATAATAATAATAATAATAATAATAATAATAATAATAATAATAATAATAATAATAATAATAATAACAACAACATCGAAAAATATCTTAGGAATGAGAACCCAGGTTCTAAATTTCCCAAAGACACCTGATGAAGGCAGGAGGGTATATCAGCCGAAACCCTGTGTTCATAACAAACAAGATGAGGACAAATATCTGTCAAATGTAAATAATGTAAATAATTCCTCATCTCTTAATTATAGAACTGTAAATACTAATGCCCTTCTCTGTTTTAAATCCCATTGGATATGATGTGCGAAGTAGTGTAGTTTGACCGCTATTTCTAGCATACTGTTCGTCTGCATAGAGGTTCCCTTCCAATCTCGCATGTCTGAGTTCTGCAACATAAATGTATAGTGCAAATTTTCACATAATAAACGAATATCATATTTACTTTGAGGGGAATTTATCTAACGAATTCCGTTGTGTGTCTAAGTGAAAGTGAGTGTATACAGGATTATATGAACTGTGTTTGTGAATGTGGTTGTGTGTGTATATATATATATATATGTAATCTGTATATAATCTTTATTGAGGACGTCATTGTTATCTATACGTATATGTGTGTTTGTGAGAGTGTGTATGAGCGTGTGTTTATAGTTCCATGCATCTGGTTTGACATTTTGTGGGAATAGAAATGATACAGATGCAAATAAATACGTGGAAAGCGCCCTCTATACAGACTCACACACGTATACACAGCTATGTGTATATATCTATGTATGCTGTATACCATGCTTATATACATACACACCTACATATATATATATATATATATATATATGTGTGTGTATGTGTGTGTATGTATGTATATATAGATGTGCATGCGCGTGCGTGCACATGTATGCATGTGTATATGTGCAACAACACATGCACAAACGTATACACAAATGTGCAAATGCTCATAACTCGCGCTCACATATATACACCCCTACACAGCCCACGTACAGACACACCACACACACACACACACACACACACACACACACACACACACACACATACACACATATATATATCTGCACACAATGTTGTTGCCAGTTAAGAGGCCGTTGTGCAAACGTGTATGCGCCCATTGTGAGTTAGTTTATGACTCTTAAAGTGAGCAATCTGCATGTGTTCACATATGTATATGTGAGTCTGTGTGTATGTGAGTCTGTGTGTATGTGAGTCTGTGTGTGTGTGTCTGGTTGTGTGAGGGCGAATGTCTTGATGTATAGTTTGACTTCGAGTAAACAAATTCCAAATATTAAGATAACAGGTGGCTAGGCTATGCTATAAAGAGATGATAGATGTTGGATAATGCTGGGTGGATCAGCTGAAATTGAGGGTGGGTAAGGGGAGATGTGTGTAGGCTTGACATGTGTGTATGCGTAAGTATGCTTGTATGTATATATATATGTATCACTCTATCTATCTATCTATCTATCTATCTATCTATCTATCTATCTATCTATCTATCTATCTCTTTCTCCCCCTCTCTCTCTTTCTCTCTCTCTCTCTCTCTCT
>NC_068988.1:6696118-6700968 GCF_001194135.2 Octopus bimaculoides
TATATATATATATATATATATGAATATATGTATATTTATATGTATCTATCTATCTAGCTAGCTAGCTATATATATATATATGTATGTATGTTGGGGGGTGTATTTATATATATATAAATTAGCCCTCTGAAACTCTTAGATCCTCATCTAAACTCTCTGATGAAGCCTAGAGGCACACCCAAGTACCCTAATTTTATCTACCGATCACTACAGTACGCTGAAAAGATGGAAATAATATGCAGGGTACTGTGACCTCTTGGCAGAAACAGCTGTAAGAAACTGCTCTTCTTTCTCTGTTCTAGAAATTACTGGTATTTTATATGTAAAATACAATCTTTACACGTGTGTATATATTCTCACAATTGTTCAAAATAAATAAATAGACATAATATAAAAGTTGGTGCAAAAGAGACCGATAGAATATTTACTAGGTTTACAAAGAATAAGTCCTGGGGTCGATTTGTTCAACGAAAGGCGGTGCTCCAGCATGGCTATCGTCAAATGACTGAAACAAGTAAACGAATAAAAGAATATATATAGGAATTTGAACGCAGAACGAGCCGGAAGAAATGATACTTAGCGTTTCGTTCGGCTAACTGCGGCACGTTCCCTTAATTATAATGCTGAAATTTTAGAGGAAGGGGTTAATCAATTTCATCGAACCGAGTGCACAGTTAGTTCTTATTTTATCGACCCGAAATGATGAAGAGCAAAAATCCCTTTCAGCCAAGTAGGATGTCCGGAGATTTATAAAAAGCTCAACCTGTTCAAACAGCTTTGGATATTCATGAGAATGATTCAACCAAGCCTCGACCCAGTTGTCTTCAGACGATTTGCTCAGATTATCATCTACCGTCGCCTCACATAGTTCCATCTGAACGCATTCTGGTTGAACAAGTATATTGTTCATAGACATTTGTGTGAAGAGAGTCCACAAAATTTGGGAAATTTTGAAGCCAAAAGATTTTCACAACGAAGGAAAGATAGATGTTCGACGGCGTTGGCTTTGGGAGCGGTTTACTTGCTTTTTCTCGCGTACGAATTGCAAGACAGTTCGTTGAGGTTCCCTCCTTTGAGTGTTGCATACAAATACGAAGGTCTCACATATATGTGGTGGTGAAAACGCTGGTGGATCTCCGTACTTTGACGATGAAGATTCAGTTGTTTGATCTATTAAATTATCTGCTCCTGAATCAACATATAAATAGCTGAGTACGCAGCCATTTACACAGAAACACTCAGTTAACCTAAATCTTAGGCAGGATCGGCCTGACACAATGTGTGATATGTTAAGTATACGTGTATCCTTCTCTACTTCCTTGCCTTCAATGTTGGTTTCTAGTTTTGGCACGAAGTCGAAGGAGGGATTAAGTCGATTACGTCAACCCCAGTGCTCAACTGGTCCGTATTTTATCAAGCCGATATGACGAAAGGCAAAGTGAACCGCAGAACATAAAGCCGGACGAAATGCTGCTAAAAATTCTACTCGGCGGGATTGCTATACTGCCAGCTCTCTGCTTTACAGTTAATAATATGATAATATATGATAATATATGATAATATTGGTTTCCAATTTTGCAACAAGGCCAGCATTTCCGCACTAGTACTTATTTTATCAACTCAGAACGTTGCAGCAGACGAAATACCGCTAAGTCATTTGTCCGGCGTGTTAACCATTCTGCCGGCTCACCACCTTTCCCGCCCGCTCGCCGCATTCGCCGTAGTTAATAATAACAATATTGGTTTCAAACTTTGACACAAGGCCAGCAATTTCGCCGGGGAGAGAACTAGTCAATTACATCGACCCCAGTATTTCATTGGAACTTAGTCCATCGATCCCGAAAGGATGAAAGGCAAAATCGACCTCGGCGGAATTTGAACTCAGAACGTAGCAGCAGACGAAATACCGCTAAGCATTTCGTCCGGCGTGTTAACGATTCTGCCAGCGCACCGTCTTTCCTGCCAGCTCATCGCATTCGCCTTAATTAATAATGACAATATTGGTTTCAAACTTTGACACAAGGCCAGCAATTTCTTGGGGGAGAGGACTAGTCAATTACATCGATCCCAGTGTTTCACTGGTACTTAATTTATCGATCCCGAAAGGATGAAAGGCAAAGTCAACCTCGGCGACATGCCGCTATGCATTTTGCTCGACTTCCTAACCATTCTATCACCTTGCCGTCTTGCTTGCTTGGAATATTAAAGATTCTTTTGACTATCAATGGAGACACTTACAATTTAGACGTATATATAGCTTTGTACCAATTACACACCTTTGATCTGAACCAAAATAAACATTGGTTCTACCATATCTATGTTTTGTTTCCAGAGTACCATTTACAGAATTGCCCTCGCCATTGTAGATATTTGACTCTATGTAGCAATTGTTGTATAAATAGTTCCATTATCCGAAGTTCTTAAGTATCTCCATAACTATTCAATTGCCTCATGTGTAATTCTAGAATGTTGAATTTCTTTTGTGTTAGGGAAACTGTAATATCCGCAAATTTCTCTAATTAGAACTAATAAGATATCAAACACTAGCTAATAGAGAAAGCCTGTCGAAATATTTACCAGATGAGAGAGTGGTTCAACCGCTCTAAACTTCAAAACCAACAAAAGCTAACATTTAAAGGGACGTTTTAAATAGAAGTTAATTAGTGCAAATACACTTACAATGAAAAATATTGTGCGGTCGTTGAAAGTGCTAGAAAGAGTAGCTGAATTTTTGCAAGCTACATGTTGTATCTTTCTGTCCTTCACTTGTTTCGGTCATTGGGATGCACCCATGCTGGGGCACTGCTTCGAAGAGTTTAGCGAAGCAACTCGACCTCTGTGCTTATGTGTTAAGCTTCCGGGTTTTTCTTTTTTTTCTTTTTGAGAGTGGAACTTATTCGGAGCCACCGAGAAAGCTGAGCCTCGGGGGCAATTGAAATGTCGGAGGAGCTCTTGGTTTTCGTCTGGCGTTGACCGTTCTTATATATGTATTGCGCAGTATATGAAGGTTCGTGGTTTAGAGGTTGGAGTAGTCGGATCACGGGTGATGCGTTGCGTACTTAAGCAAAACGCTTAATTCACGTTGACCCTGTTCACTTGACTAGCAAAAATGTGTTCTACCACTAATTCAAAAGGGCCAGCCTCGTCACCTTCCGTGTCACGCTGAATCTCAATGAAAACTACGTTAAGGTTACGCTTGTCCGTGAAGTGCTCAGCCACTTGTACGTTAACTCCACGAGCAGGTTGTTCTGTTGATCGGATCAACTAGAACCCATATCGTCGTAACCGACGAAGTATTGTTTCTTCTACTGTTTTTTTTTCTTTCCTTTTTTTTTGTTTTTCCGGTTGTGAATTTAGTGGTAGATAACTAAGCTTTGTACTTATCAATTTCCCTCACAATTAATTCACTCATCAGAGTTTTATCACTCTCGATTCGCAGCTGTTTGGACAGTGACGTACTTCCTTCAAGACGTACTTTGACCTCGGACGTCAGCCAGCTCTAAATCTTCTGCTAGTTGTTAGTCCTGACTAATTCATCCACAGCGAATAGGTCGACGTGCTTTAATACTTCTTTCATGGGGCCGTTTGTTGTTGTTGTTGTAGTTATTGTTGCTCCTACTACTTACGACACCTGCTGTTGCTGTTGTGTGTTAACCAAACGGTCGGTATTATCCGTGAATCACAATCGCTTACGATCTTTCCAAGCTGGCATTTCCCATCGCCATTACAAACTCATTCACAGTTTAAATCCACTTCCGCTTTCATCGTTACTTCAATTAATTTCTTGTCTCTGTTTTTGATTTTCTAAATTCTGTCTGTCTGTCTCTACCATCCATTTTCTCATATGTATAATATGTACACCCCCCACACACATACATATATATATATACAGTAATCCCTCCCTATATCGCGGTTCACCTTTCGCGGTTTATTATCTAAGCTTACGTCGATTCCTCCGTGGTGTGTTGTTTTGTATTTATAATAAAATAAACATATACAAATTATAAAAATAATAAATATATACACGTACAGTACAGTCCTGTTTCTACTTCGCGGATTTTCAACTATCGCGGGGTGTTTTGGGAACGTAACATCAGCGATAGTCGAGGGATTACTGTATACATGCATTCAGACACACACACACACACACACACACATACACACACACACACACACACACATATATATGCATCTCGTTCCAGACTTTCGAATGCAGACATGATGGAGTATCTCGAAGTGTCTTAGTCGTACGAATCGACCTCAGTATATAGTTTTTCTTCAAAGCTCGCTACTCTTTTTCTATCGGTATCTTTTCACAGACCGCTAAGTTGCGGGAATGTAAATAAATCAGCACAGGTTTTCGTCTCGTACTGGGGGTCAAATTCAAATACAAACGCACACACACACACACACACACACACACACACACGCCCCCACACTCATACATGTATGCACTCATAACCCTTGTAGTGTGTGTGGGCGAATGCTTTCTGTTTGTTTACGAGTGTGTGTCTAGGAAGTTTTGTTAATATACGTTTCACTGATGGGAGATGCGACCATTTCCCTGTGTATGGTCCCTTTGTTTTCTGGTCCCTTTGTTTGCG
This sequence comes from Octopus bimaculoides, assembly GCF_001194135.2. NCBI lineage: Eukaryota > Metazoa > Mollusca > Cephalopoda > Octopoda > Octopodidae > Octopus > Octopus bimaculoides. The sequence continues at coordinate 6,700,723 of NC_068988.1, forward strand.
AATGTGGGATTGTGTGTTTGCGTATTAGTGTGTGTGTGTGTGCGTGTGCGTGTGAGTGAGTGTGTGAGTATGTGTGTGTTAGTGTGCACGTTTGTGATTGGTTCTCTGTGTATATAAATGAGCACCTCTGTTTATTTGTGTATGTCGCTTCAAATGCACACACACACACACACACACACAAACACACACACAAACACACACACGTACACACACACACACACATATATATTTCTTCAGAAAGAGAGA
>NC_068988.1:6701226-6703726 GCF_001194135.2 Octopus bimaculoides
TATATATCTGCATCCCGGTATGTATGTTTTGGGGAGTGTGTTTGAGTGGGTGTTTACTAACGTGGCAGCTGGCTCGATATATTATTACTTAAGGTGTATCACATTTAACACACCGTCTTTTGTTAGAGTGGTTATCATATATATACATACATATATATATACATATATATATATATATATATATTCATGTAGAGAGATAGATATGTGCATATATAATGATATATATACTCATGTGCGCGTATATATATATATATATATATATATATACACACACGCACATAAGTTTAAACAAAAATGTGTTAGTTTATGACAAGGATATTTGTAAGTGACTTCGGAAAACAGTTTCGCCATGAACGTGTTTGTGTGGGCGTTGTTGTTTGTCCCTAGCTAGGACGGTTCAGATAGAGAAAACACGTGGTCAATGGCCCTCCGGACGTGACCGACTCCTAAGTGTTTCAAACAACAGGAACCAAGAACACATTATTCCTATTAACTGCTTCTGTGTGACGGTAGAATGAAATTTGCTGGAGATTTAACTGTTGTTTCCAGCAATTTTCCATTTCTGTATAACCTCGCTGAAAAATCGTTGCTAAATTTAGGATTTTTATTGTTCTAAACTAATTATGATTAATTAGGAAAATACGAACTATGCAGGTTTTTCATGCCTGAGTTATTAAATGCTATGGCATTATTAGGTGTGAGGGTAAGGACCAAAATGGATCATACGTTCAACCCGAAACATAGGCTTCTAAGACCCGTTTACCGAATTCTGTGGCGTATATATTCCCCCGCCCCTCTAGACGGAAGTTATTCATTTACGCCAGCTGAGGGGAGAGGAACTACGTGAAATGAAGTGTTTTCTTCGAGAATACAACGCATCGCATGTTCCAGGAATCGAAACCACGATCTTAAGACCATGATTGCAACACACTAACCACAAATCCAGCACTTCTACAGACTTACACACACACACACACACACACACACACACACACACACACACACACACACACACACACATCTTTTATATTTTATCTTTCGCTGGTTTCAGCCAGAGCCTGAGGCCATGTTGGAGCACCGCCTTTCATTGTATCTGAGCTCCTTTTCTGTACAGTTTCTGGTAATTCTAGCGAATTAACTTCTTTCAGTTTCCACCTGCCAATTCCACTCACATGACTCTCCCCGGCCTGACATTACGGTAGAATACACTTACTCAATGTGCCACGCAGTGGGACTGAACCCGGAACCATGTGGTTGGGAAGTAAGCTTCTTACCGCTCAGTCACGCCTGCGTGTATTCTTAGAAAATTTTACTTTTGAATTTCCTAAGTATTTACATTTCTGTAAATAACGCCCCAAATTTCGAACGACCCTCCACGTATGTGTACGAGCGGGTTCAACAGAGTTGTTACCGAGATAAAGTTTCTTTTTATAAACCCGAAATAAAAATATAAGATCTAACCGCTACGTCCCATGAGACAACTTCAGCAACACATTTTGAATTATCTCGAATGCAATGTTGATTTGACTCAATATAATGAATTTACATTTCTCATACTTATGGCAAATTCGTATCAAATCATAACACTGCAGCTAGTCTTTAGATTCTCTGTTGAAGTGCTTAACACAGGAAGCTGAATGGAATAGGCTTCGGTGCAACTCTCTGCCTGAGAACCTATTAAAAGATACTTCGTGTTTGGCAGAAAAAAATGGTATATACTTGTTGGTTAATATTCCAGTAGCGTAAGGCGGAGTGCTAGCAGAAACGTTAGCACGCCGAACAAATTGCTTAACGGCGTTTCGTCCGTCTTTACGTTCTGAGTCCAAATTACGCCGAAGTCGACTTTGCCTTTCATCATTTCGGGGTTGACAAAACAAGTGCAAGTTGAATACTGGGATTGAAGTAATCGACATATCCCTTCCCATAAAATTGCTGTCCTTGTACCAATATTATTATTATTATTATTATTATCATCATCATTGCCTTTGCACAGCTTCTAACGTTGGAGATATACTACGGCATCAGTTGTTCCCTACCAGTGAACTAAAGTAACACCTCTTATTTTTCGAGAATCTTCCGGAGTATTCGAGTGGTTCCAAGCAGTGTTGTTTTCTGCAAGTGCTCCACCCTTATTGCAGCCCCTATTTGTTCCATGTACTTCTCAAGATTTTGGCTCACTGGTCCCAGGGCTCAGACATTTATTGGTACTACTACCATCTTTTTGTCGTGTTGAAGAGGATGGCACTGTGTGGACATATGTCTGGAAAGAGGCCAAATTTATTCAAATTTCAAAAAGGATAAACAAAAGTTGTAGAAGAAGAATAGAGTTACAAAAACAACATAGAACAACACAACTAAAAAGAAATATTAAACGGGTTGATTCAAATAACATTGGGATGAAATGAACGAATTTATCTGACAACAGAGTAGAGAATTTGGTAAAGAACCTACAGTTATCATGTTACGAGTGAAACTGTTTTAATCGATTCCGGGTTGAGAT
>NC_068988.1:6705059-6705599 GCF_001194135.2 Octopus bimaculoides
ACATACATAAAGAAGAAAAAACCTCCAGGAAGTGTAACAGGTCTAGTAATTAGCAGACTTAATTGCGGAAGGTGACAGAAAGAAAAAAAAAGTCCGAACAGACATTGAGAGAGAAGATTTATGCAACACACATCTTGTGTCAGGTGGTTTTAATTATGAAAATCCAATTAAACATCAAAAACCAAAGCACGCAAACATATATACAAACACACACACACACACACACATTAAAACATAGAGACACATATGCACACACGTACACAAACAAATACAAATGTATATATTATACATAGGCACACATACATACATAAATATATATGTATATATATATATATATATATATATGCATGTATGTATGTATGTATGTATGTATGTATGTATACACATATACATATGTTTGTGTGTGCGCGTATGTGCGTGTGTATGTGTATGTGTGCGTGCATGTGTGTGCCTGTATCTACTTTCAAAGTTTGTGTTTGGTTTTAGAAGTGTGTATACGTATGTATGTATATTTATATATGTACGTATATATATGTATAT
>NC_068988.1:6706663-6709761 GCF_001194135.2 Octopus bimaculoides
GTGTGGCACACCGTGCGTCTGTTCATACCATGCGTCTGATGGAGGGTGTGAGCTAATATACGGCCCTTACATTCGATCCGTATAAACGAACCATTTGAGTAAGCTGGTAAGCAAGATATTTCAGAACCGTCTTTTTCGGACAGCGAGAGTCTACTTATGACATGGTGATTGCTCCGTCTTCACACACGATTGCAGTTTCTTTATCCTTCCTTGTTGCCAATGACATTGCTGACAGCTGTTCTGTTGCGCTGCTGATTTTCATGGCTTGAGGAAAATGCGGTAGACGAAGGCTGCAACTTACTGTGCACTTCCAGCTGGTTAACTTTACATAGGCCATCACTTTTCCCTTGCTATTGGACTTTCAGTAGATGTGAGGTGCGTGGCTTAGTGGTTAGGGTGCTGGATTCATGATCGTAGGATTGTGGCTTCGATTCCTGGATCAGGTAACGCGTTGTGATCTTGGGCAAATCACTTTATTTCATGTTGCTCCAGTCCTGTCAGCTGGCAAAAATGAATAAAGGTGGTGCTCCAGTGCGGCCGCAGTCAAATGACTGAAACAGGTAAAGGAATAAAAGAATAAACGAACAAACGCTTAGCGATCGATATTTAATGAATAACCATCTCGCTTGTTGACTTTTAAAAGTATAATTGACAATATACTCTGTACAAACACACACGCACACACGCAATCACACACACACAAACACACACAAACGCAAGTATATAAGTGCTATTGCACGAAATGCTCGACCGTTGGTTTATTCTGTGACTTCTTAATAAAACGCACAGTCACAAATACACACACAAGCACACACGCACGTGTGCGCACGTATACACTCTCTCTCTCTCTCTCTCTCTCTCACACACACACACACACACACACACATATATATATACACATTTAAGAGGGATGACCACTGCTATAAGAAGACCACTAAGAAAATATTGTTCTCAAGAAAATTCAGAAAACGCCAGAACGTAAGCGAGCAAGAGAAATGAAAAGACGCAAAATAGAAAGATTAATCATAAACAGCAGCCGAATCGCTATCAGATCACACTATAGCATTTCATAAAGGGATGCCAGCATTATAATTCCATTGCCATCCGTGTCTTTAAAAGACAACAAACGGGATTGTTACTCATCGAATGCTTTGATTGTAGATGTACTCTATCACGGCTAACCTGGGGCTAAAAAAGAAAAAAAAAACAGAACAACAGTAACGAAAAAACAGAAAATAATTTAGATTAAGAAGAAAAAAAATACTAAGAGTGAAATAAAAACAGAAAAGAATAGAAAAAATAATGATAATTTTCGAAGTGTTATTCTCGATATCTCGAAAACTTTTGTTTTCACATCCATTATCCTTGTTAAATATTTCATGAAGTTGTTACTTGCAACCAAACAAAATGGCGTAGAATGAAGGGAGACAACAAGTGAAAGATTGACTGATAAACAAAACTGAAAAATGAAGAAGAAAAATTAAAAACTTCCATGCTTCATGGTTTTGCTGCATGTTGGTGTGTTTCTTTGCTGGTTTAATTGTGAGAACGACTACGAGGAAGGATCATAATAATAATAATAATAATAATAATAATAATAATAATAATAATTACAGAAAAAATAACTATGGACCGGCCGAGGGCTGATGAAAATGAAATAATGGTTGAAAGAGGTAATGTAATCGATAAGCAAATAGCCATATACATATACATATGTAACCGATAAGCAAATACCGATATATATACATATGTATATATGTATATATTTTATATACATATATGTATGAATGTATATGTGAATACATACACATGCACAGAGGCATACCAGAGCAGAATATGACGCCACGGTGTCTCGTCCGATGCGTTGCCAATTTACTTGTTACTTCGCTAAAATCAAATGTGTGTGTGTGTGTGTGTGGGTGGGTGGGTGTGTATGAGTGTGGATATCTGCACTCATACAGAAACACACACAACACGCACTCAACACAGACACACACATACATACAGTCAAGTGTAAGCGTAATGTATGCAGAATTCTTAGCACAAACAATTGTTATGAATTAAGAGCCAAATTCAACCACAACCGGAAGTACAGCCATTAAGACGTATCTTAAACGACGAATACGCTTTGTTTCTAAACCACTTTTAAATCTTGGCTAAGCTAAAGCCTCCGTCTGTCTTAAGCATTGTCAAAGACAATAAGTTCAATTGCTTTTTGTAATTGGTGTGTATAATACCCGGTCACAGACACACGTGCAGAGGCTTACATATAAGGGCATGTGAGAGCGTCTATGTATATGTGTATGTATATGTGTATGCATGTGTGTGTACGGTGTGTATGTGTGTGTACGGCGAGTACTTCATTTGTGTGTATAGCTGTGTGTGTGTGTGTGAGTGTATATGTGTGTATGTATATGCATCTAATATAGGAATATTGTCCAATTATAACAAGTGAATTCATTGAAGAGTGAGTATATATGTATATAAATATATATGTATATATATGTGTGCGTGTATACAGATATATATCTATTACGTATATATGTGTGTATGTATGTAAGTATATATATATATATATATATATATATATATATATATATATATATATATATATACATACATACATATATTATGTATATATGTATATATATTTATATACGTACTATGTATATTATGTATATATGTATATATATTTATATACGTACTATGTAAAGTCTCGTAGAAGCACTTAAGGATATACGTGCGTTTATACACACACACACATACACATATTAAATATGTATATACATCCATACATAATACATATAGGCCTGTATATACGCGCGTATTTTCATGCACAAACATATATGCACACCCTGTCGTTGTTTCGTTATGCGCTGAATGAAGTGATACGTTGAAGCGAAAGTAAACTTAGAACACTTTTTCGAAAACAATTCTTGTAAGAATAACACAAAGTTTAAGGAGAATGAGGAAGGTGTGAGAGAGAGGAAGAGAGAGTAAGAATAAGGAAGCCTACTTAGAGAAGTGCTATGAAAGACCAAGAATTTAACAAAGCAAACTCTCTCTATCTCTCTCTCTCTCTCAGATCGGAAGAGCAC
>NC_068988.1:6711432-6713327 GCF_001194135.2 Octopus bimaculoides
TTCTTTTGTGAAGGTACACATAAAAGACTTTAATGTTGAACTCAAGAAATCCCGCCACGGTCGACCTTGCGTTTCATCCCTTCGAGATCGATAAAATAAATATCAGTTGAGCTGCGTAGTCAATGTAATCGACTTTCCCGCTCCGTCGAAATTGCTGGGCTTGTGCCAAAATTTGAAATCAATGTTATTAATCTCAAAGAAAAGATAGTGAGCTGGTAGAATAGTTAGCACGCTTTACGTTCTGAGTTCAAATTCCGCCCAGGTCGTCTTTGCCATTCATCCCTTTCAGGCTCGATAAATTAAGTACCAGTTATGTACTGGGGTCTATGTAATCGACTTACCCTATTCCTTCCGAAGGTGCTGCCCTAGCGTCAAGATTTAAAACGAATTTTAAACTGAATGACCGTTCAATACCTTTTTCAATGAGAACGTATTAAATTGTCCAAGAAAAAGATTGATAGCGACTTCGAAGTTTCGCCTTACTATCTGTCATCACAATATATACACGTATGTAATTCTTTCATCTGTTAGCTGTTTCAGTTATTGGTCTCTCTGAGGCTATGGAAGGAGTCACCTGTACAAGATGTCGCTCATTAGGATTGAACCTCACGAGGTCACACACACACATACACACACACACGCTAACACACACACACGCTAACACACACACACGCTCACACACACACGCTAACACACATACTCAAGCACACACACTCACACACATACTCACCTAAGTACATATATGTATATAGAGTGATAGATACATACATACAAATGCATGTAGGTGTGTGTGTGTGTGTGAATGTGTGTTTCTATATATATTTATATATGTGTATATATATATATATATGTGTGTGTGTGTCTGTGTGTGTGTGTCTGTGTGTGTGTGTGTGTGTGTGTGTGTATCGTATGTATCTACGCATGTATGTATGTATATGTTCGTCATTATGTATGTATTTATGTATGCGTATCCACTCGCACCCATTTCCATATCCTGTCCGCTTTATACCCTTCACCAAATTCACTTCAAACCACTTTGCTTCCAATACGATGCCTTCCCGCAAACACCACCACTTAGGCACAGCAATACCCTCTAATGAAAACCAACTTACCACTACCCAGCCATCAGTAAGTATGAAAGGCACAAGAGAAACAGCTGTGATATCTACTTTGGTACTTGGAATACTTCCGATTGTTAAATAGAAGGAACAAACAATAGATTACTGTTAATGTAAACCCAGGTTCTATTGCTAATTGCTCATTACAAAGAGTTTGTTTTGAATCTAAACACACTCAGCTTGAGTTCGTAGGATGTTAGTGGAGAATATGTTGCGCTTATTCTTGCTGTTTATCGCAACAATTCTTAAGTAATGTAGCAGCTTTATTGTCTGGTAAATTCAAGATTGGTGGTTGCTGTGGGTTTTCTACAATGCGAAATATTTATCGGATTTTTAAGGCGATGGGCGTTGATTTAAAGGAAAATTTAGCTGTTGTTTCAAGCAGTTTCATCGATCGTTTAAATGTTCCCGCTTTGAAGAAAGGCGCTTTCAAAGGAAAGAAGTTTGCATAAATATGCAATCACGTAAACACACACACACACTCTCACACACACACTCACACACACGCACACACACAATATTTGTGTGCGTACATATATGTTTCGATGTGTATATATGTGTGACTTTATAATCATAGACATATACATATACAGGGTGAGCCAAAAGTAGGAGGACAGTATTTGGAATAGGTTTATGTATAGTTCATGTATAGTTGTACGTATACGTGATCTCTAAATAAATGTTTTTTTACTGTCCACCTACTTTTGGCTCACCCTGTATAATAATACATGCGTACATATGTGCGTGAATCAGTATACATATATATATATATATATA
>NC_068988.1:6713365-6715212 GCF_001194135.2 Octopus bimaculoides
ATATATATATGTATATGTATGTATGTGTGTATGTATGTTTGTGTGTGTGTGTGTGTGTCCTTTTCCGAATTTGTGTAAATGTGAGAATAATATATCAGTTGAATAAAGCTACAACAGGTCTAATTTTCACATTTTTTTTATTATTGTATATTAAAAAAAACAATGTGTTAAACATTAAAAAAAATATTTACTAATTTTCATAAAGTTTAATTAGCGTTTTCATACGTTCGTAGTAATCATCAGATTTCAAAATGTATTGACTGTCTGTTGAGTTGAGTGCTTGACAACTGTAGTAAAACGACTTAATGACTTTATGACTTTCTGCAGCTTAGAGTCATCTTCAAATATTTTAATGGTGCTGTGTTCAATGGAATCTGCGATGTCATTAATATAGACAATAAAAAAGAAATGGACCCAGAATAATACTCTACAGGATTCCGCTGATGACTTTTGCTGGTCTTGAGTGGATACCATCAACCACATGCTGGGTTGTTTGTTAGTATATACCTAATCCATTGAAGTAGCTTTCCACCAACTCCAGCGTTGGATAGTTTCCTTAACAGTATATTGTGGTCGACTCTGTCAAAGGGCTTGCTGGAATCAAGGTATATGACATCAGCGTTGGAGCCCTCACTTAGTGCATTTAAGATGTCCTCAAAGTGGTGGAGGAGCTGTGTTAGACAGTCCCTCCCACCAAGAAAACCATGCTGGTTGCAATTTAGAAGATGATTTTGTTCTAGGAAGGCTGTTATTCCTGATCTCAACACTCTCTCAAATACTTTAATGTTGTGTGAGGTGAGTGAGATTGGACGGTAGTTTACAGGGAGCAATTTATTCCCTTTTTTAAAGATAAGAACGACTGGCTGCGAGAGAAGGTTTTGAGGGATAAAACCGGCATCCAGTGATTTCCTCCAGAGATCAGCACTGTAGCAGGGAACTTGTGCGGATCCACTGCTGAATCAGGTTTGATTTCTTTTATTGCTGCTAGGATATCAGTGGCGTTGAAGGATTCGAAATACCGACGGCAGACACTTAAAAAAATATATTTAATCACGGATATGCGACAATTCAAAACCAGCTGTCAACGGGTGATACATGTGATGACGATGACGATGATGACGATGATGACGACGGCAGTAATGATCATGATAATCATGATGATGACGACGACGACGACGACGACAAAGACCACGACGATGTTAATGATGATGATAACGATGAAGATGACGAAGAAGATGACATCGACGATGACGGAGATGACGATAATGATGACGACGACGACGACGACGACGACGATGATGATGATGATGATGATAATGATGATGATGATGATGATGATGATGATGATGATGATGATGATAATGATGATGATGATGATGAAGAGGATGGTAATGATGCGGAGGAGGATATATCCTGATAATTGTGGCACGATGCCAGATATACCTGGAGAGATGTGACAGAAGACGAAGAATACTACTACTACTACTACTACTACTACTACTACTACTACTACTACTACTACTACTACTACTACAACAACAACAGCAGTGAACAAGCGACAGTGAAATCGCCAAATGTAAGACAATTGCCAAAAAGAAATAATCTAAGAACCATTGGATGAGAACAGAAAATTGGTTTTCCGAAATAATAATAATAATAATAATAATAATAATAATAATAATAATAATAATAATAATAATAATAATAATGGATTGAAAGTAATAATAAATTAAGCGTACATGTAGGGTATGAGAGGGAATCATAAGAAAGTAGGAAAAATTGAAAAAAATAATGTACACACACGCGCACACACACACACACACACACACACACACACACACACACAC
>NC_068988.1:6715478-6715922 GCF_001194135.2 Octopus bimaculoides
ATTATTATTATTATTATTATTATTATTATTATTATTATTATTATTATTGTCGTCATCCTGTTACTAGCGTCTTCTATTTTTCTTAATCGAGTTTTCTTGTTAGTGCTAGAAAATAATTAGAGGAGGGTGGTGGAAAAAAAGATAAAAAAATTTTGGTGGGTAAAAATTTTTGGTCCAAGATTATTATAAGAGAAGAAAAAAAATTAATCAGAAAATGAATAATTCAAAACAAAATAAAAAAAAATGACGAAAGAAAAACAGCATAAATAATTAAATAATGTTCGACGTAAAATTTTGCCTTAATGGTTTCTTGCAACATACATCAACACAATACATACATACATATTTATATATATACGTGCAGAAACCATTATATACATATACATGCATATATATGTGTATGTATGTATGTATATATATATATATATATATATATATATATAT
>NC_068988.1:6716232-6717876 GCF_001194135.2 Octopus bimaculoides
AGAGAGAGAGAGAGATAGATAGATAGATAGATAGATAGATAGATAGATAGATAGATAGATAGATAGATAGATAGATAGATAGTTTGGATTTATGTCGTGTTAGAATAATAACTATTTCACATCACACTGATGGATTACTCAATATTATTTGTAGAGTACGTATTTATTGAAATTTTTAAGATAAGTGATATGATAGGGACTTCGAAGTCTCGGCCTGGTATCCCTCATATACATGTGTGTGTGTGCGTATATATATATATATATATATATATATATATATATATATACATATCTTTTTATGTATATATGTACGTACATGTAAGTACGTAAATGTATATATGTATATATATGTATGTATGTATGTGTATATGTATGTACTCACATGTATGAATGCATGTATGTTTGTTATTCAATTTTATTTCCAGATTTGTTTCCAATGGAGGAAGAGTCGCTCTCCAACGTAGATCCAAGGACCATTCATTGCAATTCAAAAAAAGCATCAGCAATGTACTTGTGCATGTTTGTGTATATATGTGCAATATTTGCAGTACGTGCACGTGCAGATTTGTAAGTATTTTTGTATGTCTCTATTGTCATGCATATAGTTGCATGTCCATGCATGCGTATATATGCTTAAGTGCGAAACTTCTGGAAAGATTTGCAGATTTTCGGAGTTCTATGGATGGCTTTAATCTGTAACCTTTCTTGTTTTGTTACGTCAAATTTCTCAAGATTGGTGGCAAGACGGTCTATTACATACCATTAATGCATGCAGTTCTTACTATGCACCTCGAAGACTTCCATAATTTGGAAAATGTCTTAATTTAAATAATATATAAATAAAAGGCATTTGAAACCTGACCAAATGGCGCAGGAGTGGCTGTGTGGTAAGTAGCTTGCTTAACAACCACATGGTTCCAAGTTCATTCCCACTGCGTGGCATCTTGGGCAAGGCTGACCAAAGCCTTATCATGATCATCATTGCTGTCGTCATCATCGTCATCATCATCATCGTCATCATCATCATCGTCATCATATGCTTCAACCATTGATATCTTGTTTTGAATTGTTGCGTATCCATGATTAATTGTATTTTTTGTGTGTATGCGTCGGGAACAAATAGGGGCTGCAATAAGGGTGGAGCACTTGCACAAAACAGAATACTCCGGAAGGTGCTCGAAAAATAAGGGGTGTTACCTTAGTTCAATGGTAGTGAACAGCTGACACTGTAGTACATCTCCAGCGTTAGAAGCTGTGCAAAGGATATAATAATAATAATAATAATAATATTGATATTAATAATAATAATAATAATAATAATAATAATAATAATAATAATAATAATCTTTTCTACTCTAGGCACAAGGCCATACATTTTGGGGTAGGGGACCAGTCGATTATATCGACCCCAGTACGCAACTGGTACTTAATTTATCGGTCCCGAAAGATGAACGGCAAAGTCGACCTCAATGGAATCTGAACTCAGAATGTAAAGACGGCCGAAATACCGCTAAGCATTTCCTCCACCATGCTAACGATTCTGCCAGCTCGACGTCTTAATAGTAAGAAGAAGAAGAAGAAGAAGAAGAAGAAGAAGAAGAAGAAGAAGAAGAAGAAGAAGAAGAAGAAGAAGAAGAAGAAGAA
>NC_068988.1:6718372-6719548 GCF_001194135.2 Octopus bimaculoides
ATATATATATATATATAATATATGCATGTGTGTACATAACTGTATATTTGTGTTGTGTACACATATATAAACATACATTAGTTTGCGTATAAATATAAAATACATTCACGCACATGCACGCTGGCATATGAAGATATTCAATTCTGAAAGCCACGTTCTCGTAGCTTTTTTTACTATTCTATTCTAGCTTTTTTAATTTTTTCTCCGATATAAGACACATCCGTCTTGACAATAGCAAAATGATTAATGATCGTAACCAGCGCATTATTATAGATGCTGTTACTTTTTGCAGTTCCTACAGTTCATTGTTGTTGCTATTGTTGTGAAGGCTGTTGTTCATATTATGCGTTCCTTCATATTTTTTGACAGACCGGAAAAAAAATCACCAGCGAAAAACAAAACAAGCTGAACGTCAGCTGAAATGCTATCATAGTAAAACTTTCAAAGGCATATACATGCGTAGATAATAAATATATTTATATATCAAATGCATGCATAAAACACCTATGTACATACATAGATATATATAAAACAGTATGCGTATGTGAGCCTTTTTATAAGGATACATACTTTTTCAAAAAACAACAAAAAATACTGTAGGTAAATAGATAGCTAACTTTAGAAAGACACCAATGCATTTCTGGATAAAAAGAATATAATGGTTGCTTTTTGTTTATTTATTTTATTTCATTTTATTTATTTTATTATTTTATTATTATTATCATTTATTTGTTTTGTTCTTTCCGTGGTTAAGTTATAAAGATTATCCAGTGCCAATCAGAAATGACAGTTCGACTGTTCAGATAGAAACCATTCTAAAACGTAAACAATTTTAACCAGCGAAATCTTTTACTACGTATATATATATATATATATATATATGTGTATGTGTGTGTGTGTGTGTGTGTGTGTGTGTGTGTGTGTGTGTGTGTGTGTGTGTGTGTATGTGTATGTATGTGTGTGTGTGTGTGTGTAACAACAGAAAACATAATGTGTGTTTGCTTATAGATATATCAATATTGATGTAAATGCGTTTGTATATATCTATGTATATCTATCTATCTACCTAACTAACCATCTATCTATTATCTATCTGCACACACACACTCACTCATACACACACATGTATTGTATATATATATATATATATATATATATATATATATATATATATAT
>NC_068988.1:6719558-6723150 GCF_001194135.2 Octopus bimaculoides
TAATCTGTACTGCATCAAATTTGAGAGAAAAATGTACGCACACTCACGTACATATTTATTCATGCACACACACACACACACACACACACACATGCACGCACAGACAGACACCAAAACAAGTGGTTTTCATTATATTGCAGGCAAAAGTCAATATTGAAAAATTTCTTCATAAAAAATGTAGGAGAGTGCCCAGGAACTGTCAGATGTAACTAAATATAAGTAAAACTCTACTTGCGTATATAAAGTCATGTATATGCAAGCATACGCAAACACGTACAAATACTTATATATATATATATATATATATTTACATACATGTATGGATATACATATACGTGTGTAGGTATATATATACATATATGTATATATATGTGTGTATATATGTGTGTATATATACATACATTTATATATATATATATGTATAAATACATACATTTATATATATATTACATATATATACATATATACATATATGTCTATATATATACACCCGTCTGTATATATCTGTATATATGTATATAGATGTATATATATATATATATATACGTGTGTGTATTTATATATATATATATATATATATATATATATATATATATATATATATATATATATATATATATATATATATACACAAACACGCAAGAACACATACACAGAGATGCATATCCCCCGTGCACGTGCACCCGTGTTGGCGTGGTATGGCCGTATAGATAACAAATTCACTTAACAACTTAGATGAACCGGGTTCGATCCTACACCATTGAGGTTTCGGGTAAATGCCATTTTCTAGAAACTTCAGTCCAACTCGAATCTTGTCCATCGGTTAGACAGAAACTGTGTTGAAGCCCTAGTCGGAGGGACCGCATCTGTAATTCAAAATGCACAGCCTCGTAACAAACTGCGTCACGCTGTTTGGACCTATGTAATGTGTTACGGGTATATGTGACTGGGAGATAGGCAGATAAAAGTTTATACAGGATCAGGTTATTCAGTTGATTAAACAAATTGATTAAATAAATTGATTAAACATATTGATTAAATAAATTGATCAACCAAGTTGTTCGTTTACAGCCGGTGGACCGCCACTTTTCGCACTCTATATATACATGCATTCATAAACTCATATTTCCATTCATATATGCATACATGCTCATAGATGCAGGCAAGGCTGTGTTGTTAAGACGTATGGATGCGTGGCTCAGACGTTTGCTGACAATCAAAATTGTTCTGGGTTCAAGTCCAATGCACAGAACTCCAGACATATTTTTGTAATTATAATCTCCAGACGATTAATACTTTTTGAGTGAATTCGGTAGACGGAAATTGCCTCGAAGCCCGTCCGTCGTATACCTACCTACCTACCTACCAATATACGTACATACATACGTACATACAGTAATCCCTCGCCATATCGCGGTTCACCTATCGCACACTCAGTAAAGCGTGGATTTTTCTGGCTAATATATGTAAATTTATATCGTGGACTCCTCACTTCATCGTGAGTTTCTTCGGCCGATAGGTATTAATATTTTTTTAGATTCTAATTATTTCTGTGGTGAAATTTTCACGCCTAAAAATTAGTAAATTGATAAATAAAAATAGAGTAAGTACTACATTGTATAACATTAATTAAAATATATCAAAAGAAAATACGTACTGTACCGTAGATGAATAAACGAAAAATCGCACATACTGTATGGAAAACGAAATCCGGGAGGTGAGTGTGTGGTATTGTTTTGCTTTTACAATAAAATCAATATATACAAATTATATAAATAATGAAAAAAATATTGAGTACAGCACTGTTCCTACAAAATGAGATATCAACACCTCAAAAGACAATGCCAAACACAATTGAGAGAGATGCAAAACAACTGGTGGCAACAAAACGCCGTTGAACTGCAACGGTGTGCTGACGCCCGTAACTTCAGACGGTTTTACGCAGGAACGAAGGAACTTGATGTTGCTAGTCTGGTTTAAAGCTTTCCTTCTTTTCCCAACCATATAACAATATTAAACCTGACCAAACTCCAACCCTACATCCTTTGAGAATGTTGTCACTAGGTCAAGGTTCTTTTTCATCTCGGGCATATTTTTTGCATCTATGTATGTACGTATCCATGTAAGTATGTATGTATGTATGCAAGCGTGTATGTATGTATGTACCTATGTATGTGCGAGTACGATGGGTTTCCGTCAAACAAATTTATTTTTAAAGCATTAATCGCGTTGAGAGTATAATTTCAGACATTTGCTAACGATATCTACCAAAAGTAGGGCATATCAGTTACCGTCCAGTTTTGGTACTATACTCTAGGGTCACACATATATACCCATTGCTTCCATTTTGTTTGAAATTTCTTTTCACAAATAATATTGTAGTTGTCTCCAACGGTTGTTTCTCTTATGTGTTAAGTAAGCCAATATGTCATTTTTCAGCAGAGTAGGACATTCTGAATATCAGGGGAGATAATATGCATCCAACCTTTAGCCATTTAAAGATGTATGTGTGTGTGTGTGTGTATGCTTGGATATATGTATGTATTTATGTGTATATGTTTGTATTTGTATATATATATATATATATATATATATATATATATATATATATATATATATATATATATCGTAAATCCCCCCAAAAAACGAAGAACAAACACAAAAAACAACAACGCAAGGACATGTAAAGTATTAGCAGACGCTCAGGGAAGGGGAGAAAGATGGGTTAACGCTTCGAGCAGACGCTCTTCTTCAGAAACACAGGAAATTCCAATAGAAAAGGAAGACGGAGGAAAACAAACCACCAACGATTCACATTTGGTTACATTTTGAAAACAAAAATATATAGATGTATATACATACACATATACGTACATACATATACATATATACATATATACATATATATACACGCACACACACACAGACTCATATATATATATATATATATATATATATATATATGGTGGGGGTGTTTATATGCTTAATGTTGAACGAATAAGAAAGGTTTGCTGCTTATTCACCTGATGATCGCGCTGACGTGAAACGTGAGTCCAGAGACAAACATTCAGCCTCAGTCTCACTAAAATAAACTATGCACATACACACACGCGTGCGCGCACAAACGTGTGTATGTAGATTCATGTGGGTATGCCCGTGTGTGTGATAGGGAGACAGAGAGAGAGAGAGAGAGAAAGAGAGAGAGAGAGAGAGACAGGAAGAGAGACGGAGAAAGAGTTTGAATATGCATCATTATTCCCTCCGTTTCCTTGACTGTGAGTTGAGATGGACAGAGAGAGGTCTGTTAGTACATCCTCAATGAACAGGCGGGCAACAGATTATAAAAATTAATTAGAGTCAGATAGTGATGGAAATAATATGTTTACATTTAAGAAGTTACTGTTCTCAATGTATCCACGTTTCTCTCCAGCCGGAGTTCAACAAGCATCGAAAAATACAAACAATTATTCATATATACATACATACCATACATACAGTCATTCATACATATATATCTATGTGTGTATATGTATATAGAGTGAGAGAAAGATATATATATATATATATATATATATATATATATATATATATA
>NC_068988.1:6725368-6732322 GCF_001194135.2 Octopus bimaculoides
ACTACTACTACTACTACTACTACTACTACTACTACTACTACCACCACCACCACTACTACTACTACTACTACTACTACTACTACTACTACCACCACCACCACCAGTACTACTATTACGGCTACTCCTTCCACTACCAATACTACTACTATTACTACCACCACCAATATTACTACTACTACTACTGCCACTACTACTACTACTACTACTACTACTACTACTACTACTACTACTACTACTACTACAAATACTACTACACCTACTACTACTGCTGCTACTACTATCAATACCACCACCATTACTACTACTACTACTACTCTGCTGCAGCCACTACTACTACTACTACTACTATAAGAAATATGTGTTTCTAATTTAGACTGAAAGATGTGATTTAGTGGCAATCATTCCTCGACGCCAGTATTTGATTTGATTGACTTGCTTTGTATTTTGTGTTGGAAAGGACTTTGACCCGAGTCCAGTCTTGGAACTTTGAGTTTAGGATTCCCAGCATTATTGTTCCCCGGTAGGCTCTGACCTTGTGTAAGGGTACGCCCTCAGGGTGTCAACTGAATGCTAGTTGTGTGAAGGTTGAATGGTTAGCGTATTTGGCTCACGATTGTAAGGTCGCGAGTTCAATTTCCGGTAGCGCGTTGAGTCCTTGAGTAAAACACTTTAGTTCGCGTTGCTCCAGTACACTCAGCTGATAAAAGTCAGTTGTACCCGCGTGCGGGTCGTTCCATTGATCTAATCAACTGGAACGCTCATCATCGTAAACGACGGAGTGCCAGGGAAAAGGAAACTCACTAACACCCCAACGGACCCAGCGTAGTTGCAACCTTTCAGCTCTTTTGCTCCTCATCCAACAGAAAGTAACTCCATACGAATCCTGCGTCTCAATGACTGCTGCGCTCGAAGCACTTGTTGCGCCAGACCAATGCAAGCATGAAGGACGAAGGAATAGGACTGGCTCTACACAAACCATGCCCACTACAATAATAAACGGCTGCTGTTTTGTGGGGTAAATTCCTGAGTATTTATAGAAAGGGTGAATGAGTAAATACTTGTAGAAAATCTCCAGGACAGATATGTACGGTTATATTTAACCAATATCCGGCATTATTATTATTATTATTATTATTATTATTATTATTATTATTATTATTATTATTATTATTATTATTGTTCAGTAGTTTTATTTTTATAACGTGCTTTCACTTCACTACCGAGCGCAGCTCTGTGCGCCTTGGGTATGTGCTGTGGTTTGCTTTGGTGCTCTTATGTTTACTGTATTGAAAGTGTTTTATTAGTATTATTATTGGTATTATTATTATGTTTGGTCTTGCTTTAATGTATACGAGTTTCACTCAAGCCTCAATCAAAGAAGTCAAAGGATAACAAGGTTTTGCATCTGAAGATACAAACAAGTAATGTGCCGTGTAAGTGAAAGTACTATTGTTTTCATCCTTTCGGGGTCACGAAAAACCAAAGATAAATTTCCAATTAATTAGTAGGTCTAGTATTATCGACTATCTCCCTCCCCTCAAAAGATTTGACTCAGTGCTTAATTTAGAAATAATCATCATTGCTATTATCAAAAGCACTGATCTGGCCGCATCGTTACCGCACCGAGAAAGCACATAACAGAATTTGATCTGGGTTTACGTGACGTTCGCGTTTAAAATTCTGCCTGGGTTAGCTTTGTCATTAACTCTCTAAGACTGGCAGAACCGTTAGCACTCTGAGTAAAATGCTCAACGGTATTCTGTCCTGAGTTCAAATTGGGGGCTGAGGTCGAATTCGGCAGGGAGCTGGTTGTATCGTTACTGCGCCGAAAAAAGAAATGCTTAACAGCATTCGTTCCGGCTTAGCGGTTTTTCGTCTGTCTTTACATTCTGAGTTCAAATTCCGCCGAGGTCGACTTTGTCTTTCATCCTTTCGAGGTCGGTAAATTAAGTACCAGTTTGTGTACTGGGGTCGATCTAATCGACTGGCCCTCTCCTCAAAAATTTCGGGCCTTGTGCCTAGAGTAGAAAAGATTATTATTATTATTATTATTATTATTATTATTATTATTATCATTATCATTACGTTCTCAGTTCTATTTCCACCAAGATCAACTTAGCCTTTCATTCAATTTGTTAAAATGAGTACCAGCTGAACACTGGGGTCCATGTAATTGACTTCCCCCTCATGTAGAATATCAGGTTTTGTAGCTAGAGTAAAAAATATTTATGATTAATTTCTTTTCTTTCTGTCTTGATTGTTGTGCAAACATAGTTTCATGTTCAACTATGAGGAATTGGGAATGACAGCGCAATAAAAGCCGCTCGCTCGAAATTACAAACTTGAAGACATCATACGCTTCAAACAAATATATTTATCTGTCCCGCCCACAACCCCACAAAAATATACATATAAATTCTGCTGGTAAGATTAAGTTGCGTATACTAAAAGATAAATTGTATAAGAAGAAGAGGGTAAGACTGATGTGACAAAGTGATTGATAACTCCAGATATATCACGAGAAGTAAACAAAAATCCAATTCAAGCCATGGCTCTAGAAGACTCTTCTAGAGTTTTCAAACATACAACCATATAGTCACTCGTGTCTGTAGTTTTTGTTTAATAAATAATCTTTGCCATACAACCAAAGCCTACGCTGAGACACTGCATAAATAAATAATTATGGTGTATGTGTGTGTGTGCGTGTTAATATGTGTGTTTATATATATATATATATATATATATATATATATATATATATATATATATGTGTGTGTGTGTGTGTGTGTGTGTGTGTGCGTGCGTGTGTTTGTATGTGTGAGTAATATATATATATATATATAAATATACGCAGATAGATACATATAAACATACATACATAGATATATACATACGTACATACACGCTAACAAACAGGTATATATTCCAAGCCGTCAAAACCACAAAGATCCTTAGATAAACAGCCGATGAGGGCTATTTACATTTGTATCCTTCTCTTATGTATATTTCTTTCATCGCTTAGGCCCGGTTCTTCCCCCTTTTACACCGACGCACACTAATATATCTTCGTATCCGTATTTTTGTTGAAGTTTCTTTTCACGATACCTCTTACTCTTCTTTACTCTTTCTATCTTTCACCCTTTCCGTTCTATCTTGCCTGACACTGTCTCTTTCTCTCTCTCTCTCTCTCTCTCTCTCTCTCTCTCTCTTTCTCTCTCTCTCTCTTTCTCTGTCTCCCTTTCTTTCTCTCTCACTTTGTCTCTCTTCCTTTCTCTCTCTATCATTTTCTCTGTCTTTCTCTCTCTATTTTTCTCTCTTCCTTTCTCGCTTTATCACTTTCTCTGTCTCTTTCTCTCTCTCAATCTCGTCTATTCTTTCTTTCTCTCTCCCCTTTTTCTCCCTCTTTCTCTGTCTCTGTCTCTTTCTACCTCTCTTTCTCTCTCTCTTCCTTTCTCGCTTTATCACTTTCTCAGTCTCTTTCTCCCTCTCTTTCTTTTCTTCTTTCTTTCTTTTCTTCTTTCTTTCTTTTCTTCTTTCTTTCTTTTCTTCTTTCTTTCTTTTCTTCTTTCTTTCTTTTCTTCTTTCTTTCTTTCTCTCACTCTCTTCCTTTCTCCCTCTTTATCTCTCCGCACTTTCTTTGTCTGTCAATCTCTCCCTCTCTCTTTGTCTCTCTTCCTTTCTCTCTCTACTACTTTCTCTCTGTCTCTGTCTCTCCTTTGTTTTCTCTCTCTTCCTTTCTCGCTTTATCACTTTCCCTGTCTCTCTCTGTCTCTCTCTCTCTCTCTCTCTCTCTCTCACTCTAACTCATTCACTCACTCCATTCTTATTCCTAATTACCTTGTATACCCAGTAATTAACTTCTTCCGTTCTGCTCTGTCAAATTTATTCTCGACATCAATTACTTCACAAAACATCAATTTCTGGATCCCTCTGTTATTTTTCTCATTTATACAAACATTACTGATCGAAAAACTGAATTTACCTACACTTCTTTTTCCAGCGTTGATCATGCGAATTGCTACCTAATGCTCTTTTTTGTTGTTTTTATATTTTGCTTCATTTCGCTAGTAAAAGACTACTTTTGTATGTCAGAGTTACTAGAACATAACGTTATCTTCCCATGTAATTCGTATCTCATCTCCAGTGTATCAATCCCTAACAATAATATACAATAGTTATTGATGCAACAACGGACAGCGGTTCTGTTAAAAAGGGTCGAAACCGCAGAGATGTTTAGAAAACAGCCAACAAAGGAAATTATTTTTGTTGTTCCCAGTGTCAAAAATGGCTTCAATATTTCTGAACCATTTCTCCCCTTTTTTATGTCATCGCACATAGCAACATCTTTTTCGTATACGCACTCATAAAATCTGGGATTCTATTAGTTGCGACGATGCGGGTTCCAGCTGACCAGATCTACGGAACAGCTTGCTCGTAAAATTAACGTGCAAGTGGCTGAGCACTCCACTGACACACGAAACCGTTAACGTAGTCCTCAGAGAGATTTAGCGTGACACAGAATGTTACAAGGCTGGGCCCTTTTTGAATTACTGGTACCACTCATTTTTGTCAGTGGAGTCTACTGGAGCAACGTCAAATAAAGTGACTTTCTGATGGACAAAATACACCACCAGAAATCGGAATAACAAACTGTGAGCCGAACACCCTAAACACTAAGACACACGCTTGCTTTTACGCACACACACACGCACGCACACACTCACACACACACACACACACACACACACACACACACACACACACACACACACACACACACACACACACACACACACACACACACACACACACACACACACACACAGCTTGCAAGATTCTTGATATGAATTTGTGTGTTGAAAGAAATACTATTGAACCTTGAGAGGAACATGAGGCCGGTCAAAGTAAACACATGCACTGGTTCGTTCCTTTATTGTTATTGTTCAGTATTTTTCGTGTCGTTATTTCTTTTATTTTAGTTTTTTGTCAAATAATTATTTCATCGCATTGTTACAATCTCTTCAGTGACACGTCTCTCAATTGGAGCAACGTCAAATAAAGTGACATTCTTTTGAACAAAATGCGCCACCAGGAATCGAAATCACAAACTTACGACTGTGAGCCGAATACCCTAAACATTAAGCCACAATTCCTGACATCTCTAGTACAATATTCCAGTAATAACGAAAAGCATAAGGAAAAAACACGTAACAGTATAAATATATGATGACATCATCCACTACAGTCTCAACAACAACAACAACAATATTGTCAGCATTAATGAAATCTGTATCTGCAATGGCGATAAAAGCAACATACACAAAAACCAAAATGGCTGCTTATCAAAAACTTCTAACTTTTTTCTGCTTATCATTATATCAATTAGCTTCAGTTATCTTTGTCAGATTCCTTCCCTCTCTCTGTGTACATGCATACATATAGACACATATATAATATATATGCAATGTATGCATGTATGTATTTGTTCATGTGTGTATATACATATATGTGTATGTTTGTTTTAAGTCTTCATGTTAGTATGTCTGTCATTGCTTCATGACCAATCTGTGAAATTTTCATACAATTTTAATCGGTTGATTTTCTTCTTGTACGGCTTCCGATTGGTTATCTCTCAATGATCAGCATGCATAAATGCATGTATGATATACGTATGTATGCATGGACTTGTGTATGCATCCATGTACGCGTTTATGTTTGCATTAATGTATGTATATATGTGTGTGTATATGTATGTATGGATGAATGTACGTATATATGTATGTATGTATGTGTGCATGCCTGTAAGTATGTATGTATGTATTCATGTATGTATGTATGTGTGTATGTACGTTTGTATGTATATGAATCTGTGTATATATGCGTTTATTTGTGCATGTATCTATGTATGTGTGTATGTATGCATGTGTGTATATGTGTCTGTGTATATATGTATTTATTTGTGTATGTAGGTGGCTACCTGTCTCAATACATGCGTATGTGTGTGTGTTTATCTGCATTTCTCTGGGTGCATATGCATATGCGTGCGCATGTGTGAAGCTGTATATATGCGTATAAATGTGCTGTGCACACACACGCACACACACATAAGTGGCTGAGTAGCAAGAAGTTTGCTTCTCAACCACATCGTTGTAAGTTCAGTCCCGCTGCATGGCACCTTGGGTTAGTTAGTGTCTTCTACTATAGGCTCGGTCCACCCAAAACCTTGTGAGTGGATGAGGTGGATAGAAACGGAAAGGAACCTGTTGTGTATATGAGTGTGTTTATGCGTGCGCGTTTTCTTGCGGGGTGGCGTGTCTGCGTTTAGCCCTATATTGCTTCAGAACCGATGCTTCTGTATGTACGTTCCCATAACCTAGCGGTTCGGCAAAAGAAACCGATAGAATAAATACCACGCTAAAAAAAAGTAGCTAAGTATTGGGGTTTATTAGGAGATTAGTTCGATTAAAATTCCTGAAGGTGTTGCTTCAATATGGCCCAGTCTAATGAATGAAAGAAATAAAAGATGAAAGATATAAATCTTAGTTTTCTCTACTTTACTCCCTTTCTGCTGGTTCGTTGGCAAATCGTCAAACACATTGTTTCAATCTCATTGCATCTCCTCAGTGTCGAATACACCAGAATATTCAAAGTTAAGACGAACGCTGGTGAATTGCTCGCGTGAAATCACTGAGTTATCCGTAATAACCAGACGCTATTTTCCGATCTATCAAATAATGATATAAAGCGAGATGCATTGTCTGAAAAACCGATGGTCATGATAGGAACGCTATTATAATGAATTTGCTTGATCAGAATAACCACGAATCAACGGAAAATAAGGCATAACAACGTCCAACAGAATCTCACAAAACTGGAAGTCATGAAAGCCTTAAAAGATTGCTGGAAAAAAACGGAACAGTTTCAGAATTGTGGGACGAATTAATATATATATAT
>NC_068988.1:6732332-6732698 GCF_001194135.2 Octopus bimaculoides
TTTTCTTTTTTTTTTAGCATTGTCTCGTGAAATTGTAATTAGTGTTTTATTTGTGGGTGGTAGTTGTTGTTGTTGTTACTATTGTGATTGCTGTCGTTTTTTTGCTTTTGTTGTTGTCGTTCTTGTTGTTGTTGTTGTAACTTCACTTCTTTCTTTACTCTTCGCTCGCTTCCTCATGTTATGTATCTTTCCAGACGGCCAATGACGTAAATTGTTGTTTAGTAGATCTAGTAGTAGTGGCAGCAACGGTAGCAGCAGCAGCAGTAGTAGTTATTTTTGTTTCATATTAGCGGTAGTACCGAAGCAATAATAGCGGGAGCACCAGCTGCTACTGCAGTAGTAGTAGTAGTAGTAGTAGTAGTAGTA
>NC_068988.1:6732708-6733279 GCF_001194135.2 Octopus bimaculoides
GTAGTAGTAGTAGTAGTAGTAGTAGTAGTAGTTGTTGTTGTTCTAAAAACGAACTGTAATTGTGGCCGTGGAATGATGAACGCTTAATGTCTCTTTCAATTACGTCATATTCTAAACCACTAACAACAGCCAATCAGCTAATAGCTCACCCTGCACCTCCATCTCCACCTCCACCTCATTTGCGAGTAAGTAATACTTAGTTACATATCTTTTAATAGCAACGGAGAACTGTCCCGCCTCTCAGATAGGAGATAATACATTTATTATTGTGAGCGAATTGGCATGGCGTTTATCGTTGTTGCTTATCTTCATAAAGAGCTACGGTTACAGATGCGGGCATAATGAACACATCCATCTCACATACCCATATATATACAGATATACATACAAATATAGCTACATATCTATATGCATATATGTATATATATATGCACTTGTATATACGTATATATATATTTACGTATATATATGTGTGTGTGTGTGTGTAGACACACGGAAGCACATGTTCGTGTCTGGATAGATATACACACATGCATACACAAACACAAATATATATATATATATATATATA
>NC_068988.1:6734373-6735332 GCF_001194135.2 Octopus bimaculoides
ATATATATATATATATATATATACATATATATGTATATAGATAGATAGATAGATAGATAGATAGATAGATAGATAGATAGATAGATAGATAGATAGATAGATAGACAGATAGACAGACAGATAGATATTGAGAGTGAGAGAAAAACAGACCAAACAATAGGTCGATAAAGAAATAGAGATAAATACTGATAAATATAGAGATACACACACATACACACACACGCATATATATGTACTTGCATAGACACATACACACAAACACAATGCAGATATGGCCGCAAATAACTAAATAAGCTTATGTACGTTTGTACTCTTTACTCTTATTCGGACTCTCTTATTCAGCCCCTTACATTCGGATGTAGATATCACCCGTTCTCTGGTGCCACCACAATGCTGCAAGCCTATATTTTTATTTTATTTATCTATTTCGTCGTATTGCTCATTGAACTCCTTGCAACTTCCCTTGTTGGTCTTTCACTGCTGCGACACAAATTATTTCAATGAAACTTCCCCTATTTGAGTTGCTCTCTGAGCCCATCTCACCGCATTCCCTTCAAATTTGAAAGTCATCAGGCAACTCCACATGTCCATATATTATGACTACGTATTTTTTAAAGTTTCATCTTCGGTTCTCACTTTCTATATCTTAGTTTATCTGGTTAATCCCAAAATTCATTTATTCCTAAAATATTGTTATAAAGAAACCGTGTTGTCGGCAAGTAATTGTAAACAATTATTCAACAAAATTCTGTTTTAAATGTTTGGAAAGTGGAGTCCTGGAGGAAAGTTCTTACGTACGTTTCACAGTTATGGTTGTTTGAAATTCTGCATTGACTACTGCTGCAAGAGCTTTCGAAAGGATCATCAAGGAACACTTTATCGCATTAAATTTACACACGGTGTATAATATAAAAAACATACTTGTATATCTATCTATATATATATATATATATATATAT
>NC_068988.1:6735835-6737023 GCF_001194135.2 Octopus bimaculoides
ATATATGGTGGTTGTCTACTCCTTAAACAGAGTTTGACCACCTCCTGCGCCTACACCTTAGCCCTTTCATGGCGTCTGATGTGGCTTTTTAAACCAGACAGTGTTTTGAAAAAACACCCACACAGATTGCACCTCTGATTTGCACTACCAATACCTGCAAGTATATATATACATACATACCACTCACACACAAACACATATACACTCAAACACATGCATACACGCACACATGCCCACTCAGAGATGAGAGAGAGAATGTGGAATAAATTGTTGCAAATCTCATTAGATATTATCACAGAGATAATTTAGATGGATTCCCAAGATTTCCTCTTACATTTTCAGTGCTGTTCCTCTTGTACTTGGGAGCAGGCATGATTTAATTTATATATATATATATATATATATATATTCTTATATACGCAGATTTGTTCATTCGTCTCAACTTCAGGCGTCGTCATCATCACCTTCTTCTTCTTCTTCTTCTTCTTCTCCTCCTCCTCCTCCTCTTCCTACGCCTTAATTTTTTCATCATCGTCATTATCAACAGCATCAACCTCGTCATCGTCGTTGATCTTCTCCTCCTCCTCCTTCTTCTTCTCCGCTTCCTCCATCTTAAATATTTTTCATCATCATCATCATAGACGTCGTCGTCATCGTCATCTTTTTCTTCTTGTTTATCTTCCTCCTCCTCCACCTTCAACAAGTTTTCGTCATCACCACCATCACCCTGATCATCATCATCATCATCATCATCATTATCATCATCATCATCATCATTATCATCATCATCATCATCATTATCATCATCATCATCATCATCATCATCATCATCTTCAGCAGCAGCAGCATCGTCGCAGTCGTCATCGTTCTTCTTCTTCTTCTTCTTCTTCTTCTTCTTCTTCTTCTTCTTCTTCTTCTTCTTCTTCTTCTTCTTCTTCTTCTCCTCCTACTTTTCCTTCTTTCACATTCGTCATCTTCTTCTCCTTCTACTTCTTCTACCCCCTCTTTTTCTTCTTTTTTCTTCTTCTTCCTCCTCCCCTTCTTCTTCTTTTCATTCACACGCACATATATGTTTCTCGTCGTCTACATATCTCAGTTGATTTGCTTGCAGTCAGCTGAAAGGGAACAAGCTGAAACTTCGAAGTCACTTCGAAGCCATCTTTATTCTTCTAAAATTTAATAGAGAAG
>NC_068988.1:6737260-6738081 GCF_001194135.2 Octopus bimaculoides
TGCATTAAATAATGAGAAAATCATTTTTCCAATTCTCTCTTCTTAACCCAGCAATAATTACATCCTAATCTCTATCTTTATATAGAGAAGCTAATCTCTTCCTATATAATACACGACATTTTGCTATCCGACATTTGGATAAAATAATTGTTTCTTTACACAACTACGATGTATGAGATTTTTTCTGCGTCATCATTCTAATATGCTACTCTGGCCTTCTTTTCCACCCCCTTTGCCACTGCTTTCCCCCTTTTTTTATGCCGTTTTCCTCTCTCTTTTCTTTCCTTCTTTCTTTCTTTCTTCATTTATTTATTATTTTTTTGTATCTCTTGATATTTTTATATAATAGTCCTCATATTTGTGATTTTTGCATTGTTTTGTTTTGTTCCATTAAAGGAACTGCAATTAGAGTTGATGTTGCAAAATATGTATACACCCCTACACCGCTACCCAGGTGAGGCTCTGTGACTGCGAACATCGCTTTGCAACCGCGTCGTTTTGGGTTCGGTCCCATTCTACGGAATTTTGAGCGCCTTCTTCCAAAAACCCCGACTTGACAAAAGCTTTGTGAATGAAATTTATAAGCAGAAACTGTATGGAAGTCAGCTTTATAATACACGCGCGCACACACACACATACAAACACACACACACACACACACACACACACACACACACACACACATGATTGACCGCTCGCTCCAAAATTTTTATATTCTCTCTGTTCATTTCCTCGTATTTCCTTCTGCTGGAGAGCGTAGGCTCGAAACGTAAAAGGCTTTCTCACCTTCTCGAGCGTTAAACTAATACGTCTGTTTGTTG
>NC_068988.1:6741756-6743692 GCF_001194135.2 Octopus bimaculoides
GTAAAGAGGGCTGGACCGGTTGAGGTAAAGTAATTGTGACGTACTGTTGCTATGTGTACCAAGTTCAATTTTTGTAGTGGGCGGATAGCACGGCGGCCAAGTCTTGGATGGATTTTAAAATTCACGACAAAACCATTTGTGCAATATTAATGGAATATCACACAAATGATGTAGCGCTTCCGGCGGCGTTGGAGAGAATAGAGATTGAATTTTTTAGTCGACCCCAATAATCAATGCCTCTCATACCGTCTATCTTTCTTGTTATTGGCCTCTGGAGTGCTTCTACTTTCATAATGAGTTGTTTCGTATGGGGGGGGGACCACAGTGGGCAACAGTACTCAAGGTGGGGTCGGGTAAAATTAGAGTAGAGAAGGATGATGGTGTAGGCATCTCTAGGCCGGAAAGTTCTCAGAATCCAGGAGCACATCTTGCGGTCCAAGTCAGCCTTGCTGTTTACCTGGGAATTCCAGCTTAGATTGTTATTAACAATTACTCCAAGATCTCTAATTTTGTTGGATGACACTGGGGAGTCGCCCGAGGAAAGAGCATATGGCAATTCCAGAGTTTCCTCTTTACCAAAGTGGACCGAATCAAACTTATCTTCATTTAAAAGCATATTGTTTTTTTCCACCCATTGGACAATAGCAAACAGATCTGACTGAAAGCATGTTCAGTCTCCCATACCATTTATGACTTTCTGGAGTTTGAAATCATCTGCAAAGATTTTCAATGTAGAATGTTTGATGACATCTACTATGTCATTGATGTGGATAATGAAGAAGAGTGGGCCCAACACAGTACCTTGTGGGACACCACTACTGACTTTGGCTTAGCTGGATCGCATTGCCTCAAACACAACATGTAGGCTTCCGTTTGTCAGGAAACACATTATCAACAGCAGCAGCTTTCCACGGACTCCAATGATGGACAGTTTCTTCAGCAGGATTTTGTGGTCCACTCTGTCAAATGCCTTGCTGAAATCAAGGTATATGATGTCAGTGTTGGAGCCTTCTCCCAACGCTTTTAAGATGTCGTCAAAATGGTGCGGAAGCTGCGACAGGCAGTCCCTGCCATCACGGAAACCATGTTGGTTGGGGTTCAGCAGATTCTTGTCTTCGAGGAAGTGAGTTATTCACGATCTCACCACTCTCTCAAATACTTTAATGATATGAGAAGTGAGTGAAATCGGACGTTGTTTCCATATAAATGCAGCTGATAAAGACTGGTCAATTTTACTTTGACAAACGTATTTGAAGAGTCCGAAACCTAGGTACTGGGTTATCCGATTCTGGGTTGTCCATTTATCTAATGCTCTTCGTAGAGGTAAGACAATTTTTTCATGTTTGTTGCACTCACACGTCTTTGCTAGTATATACGCAGTGAATTTTTACTATAGCATCGTATTTGTATCGACTGTTATTTCCAGTTAATATTAGTGCCTTGTTGTACCACTAATCTGTATATGTATATATATATCCTCCTTGTTCACTTCCTCCCTCCACCATCCTCTCTGCTCTCGTGTGACCTGTGGTCAACTTTCTTTTCACTCCATCCGCTGTGAAGGCAAGACGAACTACTAGCGTTCTACATCAGATTCGGGTTTGGCCGTACGGCTTTTTTATGTTGTTTTCACTGTCCAATTTTTCCGGTCTTGGTTTACGTTTGCCACCTTGGAATCCTCTGTTTAGTTGGTTGATCCACTACTCAGGAAGAGACTATTCTAGAGTACGTCCTGCCTTATCTTCGAAACGTAGAGTTAGAATAGAAGCAGCTGATGAATAATTCCAAGTGACTTTCTGTTTTCCTATGTGTTCGTTCCGTTGTCTGTAGTTCATTGTTCTAACGTCCTGTACCCTGATATGCATCTATATACACATGTAGATGAAAGTATATACATATATGTGTGTATACATGCATAGATATTTTTTGTATATAT
>NC_068988.1:6743947-6745584 GCF_001194135.2 Octopus bimaculoides
CTCCAGCCTTGAAGAATTTTTTTAGTGGAATAGATCCACCCTGTACTTGTTTTTATTTCAAGCCTGTTACTTATTTTATAGGTACTTTTGCCCAACTGCTAAGTTCGATTGTCAAGCGGTGGTGGACACACACACACACACACACACACACACACATATATATATATATATACATGCGTGTATATATACAGTAATCCCTCGCCATATCGCGGTTCACCTATCGCGGTTTATTATTTATGCTTACGTCGATTCCTCCGTGGTGTTACCCGCTATAGTTGAGGGATTACTGTTTATATATATACGACGGGCTTCTTTCAGTTTCTATCGATCAAATCTACTGTCAAGGCTTTGGTCGAATCGACGCTAAGATTCCACGCAGTGGGACTGAACCCGGAAGCATAGGAGCGACAAACAAGCTTCTTACCTGCTGTACTTTACTATTAAATGATGCACGAATTTTTTTTTTTTTTTTCAAATCTGAAATTAGACAAATGGTATTTCAGAATGAATCGGTTTGCTGTCGGTTTTTGCCAGAATTGCTTCGTAAGAATTTCCGCAGATGGTGCTTCTTCAATGAACGGCAGAATGAAAAGCTTTCTGTCTTCAGTGAACAAAGCCAACAATAACGTCGCGAAATTGCTTTCTCTATAGAGGACCATTAGTTCCAGAAACAAACAGCTGTAATATACTGATGATACTATAATAGACAAGCTTGGACAGTTGAAAACCTCATAAAACGTAGGTCACCGCGACTGAATTCAGAGAGGAGTATTTGATTGCTTATTACTTGGATAATCTTACTTCAGCAAAATCAATTTTCAGCTCACTTTATTAAATATGTAAAACCCTACAAGACTTGTATTTCTTATGCAGAATTCATCTCTAAGGTATTTTCCTCCAATCTTTGTCATATTAAGAGTACAGGCGGTACTTGGAGTTAAGTTACAATGGGCTGGCATTGTCACAAGCAGGAAGTCTTGCATATTTAAACAAAACGCTCTGAAAACCTGTATAAGACCCGGCTTCTGGAGTCTGTAAACACGAGGCGCACATATTGGATTGTTTGCTATTGATGAATGGTGCCTACGTTTTCTTCTGAAGGAGATGGCTTTTGACTAGTAGTTCCCCGTATTTTAAGTCGATCAATTTACCGAGTGACAAGATTGAATTATGGACGCACTCAAATGCGTATCTGAAAAACTTGTAAGACTATAATAGATAAATGAAAGTATCTCATTATTTCTGTCTATTCCATATATACATACATGTACATTTACATTTACAATTTATCCATTCACCCCGACCACGAGTTGGCATACACAGGTGCTTACAATTATCAAGTATTACCTCTAACATTTACTTTACATACATACATATATATATATATATATATATATACAAAGTATGGGGGTTTAGTTCACAGATGATCTAAACGATTAGGTACGCTAGGTAAGTGTTGTAACAAATAACTAGGGCTCCAAAGTTATAACCGAGACGGTAGTTATGGAGCCATTGCAGATTTCCGATGCAGCGAATATATAATAGTTAAACAGGACGTCAAACATTAAGGCAAGGCAAACATCTCAAGTCATATACAATATTATCATAAGAAGAAATTCAAAATCGAATTTCTTCTT
>NC_068988.1:6746372-6747072 GCF_001194135.2 Octopus bimaculoides
TGTGTGTGTGTGTGTGTGTGTGTGTGTGTATGTATATATATATATATATATATGCATATGTACGTATGTGTATGTCGGTGTATGCGTGCTTATATGATAGGCATAAGGGTGCGCATGTGTGGTGCATACTGTCCAGACTACAGTGTTATAGTATGGAAGATGACTTCTAGCGTTATCAGCATTAATTAGCTATGCTGTGCTGTGTGGGGCGGGGGGGGGCTGTCAGTGTTATCCACACTCCAACATCTTAGGTTATGCTTTAACGTGCATGTGAGCGGGCGTGTATAGACACACACATACACACATATGTATATACGTATATATATATACATATATGATATATATATATATAATATATATATGTATATATGCATACATATATGCATACCTATATATGTATATATGCATACGTATATATATATATACACACACATACACACACACACACACGCACACACACACACACAGACACACACACATATATATATACGCATATCATCTCCGATAAGGGACCATTTTATCTCAATGATTATTCTTTGAATATCAACACTATCTTCTCACTGTTTATTTCTCCATATTTACAAACATAATGTGTATGTGTCTACATACATATAGACACACACACACACACACACGCACATGTACACATACATACACATACACTTAGAAACATGTCTGCTCTATCTCTACCCCCCCCCCC
>NC_068988.1:6747907-6748585 GCF_001194135.2 Octopus bimaculoides
ATATATATATATATATATATAGACATACACAAGTACATATACATATATACATATATAAACATACATCTGCATACACACACACGCACACACACATACACACACACACACACACACATATATATATATAGAAACATATACTTATATATATACGTATACATACATATACAAACACAGATATGTGACATTAAAAAGATATTTAAAAATCCAGGCAGATATCAATAAAGCTCTCAGTCTTAAAGGAATTTGGCTAATTATATCTGATAATTAGACATCATTAAATGTAAGTGGAATACATATCCGAGATTAATCGTCATGTATCACAAGCAGATCGAAATATCATTTAGAAAGATTTTGAGAAATTCAGAGGATTAGGCAAGAAAAATGCGCATAGACAAAAATCACATCTTTAATTGTAGAATTCACCTACAAAACCGTCGCAAGATCCATAGACAACAGGTGGACTCCTGAGTTTGCTGATTGTAATCCAAGACGTCGGTAAAAGCCACTTGGAAGGTTCTCCACGACGATGCGAACATGATTTGGTCAATTGATATAGGTCAATATATAAAAGAACGGTGCAATCAAGACAGAAATGGAAATACATTGTGATCAGCAGTGTACGACAGTATCTGATGTCTAGTTGATAGTGCGATATATATATATATATATATATATATA
>NC_068988.1:6748671-6751481 GCF_001194135.2 Octopus bimaculoides
GTAGTGGCCGTGCGGTAAGTAGCTTGCTTAGCAACCACATGGTTCCGGGTTCAGTCTCAATGTGTGGCACCTTGGGCAAGTGTCTTCTATTATAGCCTCGGACCGACCAAAGCCTTGTGAGTGAATTTGGGAGATGGAAACTGAAAAGAAGCCCGTCGTATATATGTATATGTACATATATGTGTGTGTGTATGTGTGTGTATGTGTGTATATTGTTTGTGTCTTTGTCCACCCAACATCGCTTGACAACCGATGCTGGTGTGTTTACGTCCCTGTAACTTAGCGGTTCGGCAAAAGAAACGATAGAATAAGTACTAGGCTTACAAAAAATAAGTCCTGGGGTCGATTTGCACGACTAAAGGCGGTGCTCCAGCATGGCCGCAGTCAAATGACTGAAGAGTATATATATATACAGTAAATCCGAAAAAAGGAAAAAAAACACAAAAAACAACAACGTGAGGACGTAGTACATGTAATGCATTAGAAGCCGCTCAGGAAAAAAAAGATGGTTTAACATTTCGAGCAGACGCTCTTCTTTGGAAACAGAGGAAACTCCAATAGAACAGAAGGGAAAACGGATGAAGAAAATCGCCAACGATTCACATGTAGAGAATTTGTCCATGGATCTCGAAAATTTTACCCGCCCTAGAATGATAGATATATAATGGCGATTGCAGTGATCGTAGTTGTTACATAGATATGTATGTATTTATCATTGTGTGTTTGTGCGCGAGTATGTCTGAGTATATGTGTTTGTATGTGTGTGTATGTGTGTTTGTGTGTATGTACGTGCATGAGTGAGTGTGTGTATGGGTGTAGCTAGGTAAGTAGGCAGGTCGGTAGGTCGGTAGGCAGGTTAGACAGTTTGGTGATAACACGCAGTTAAGTATTGCTATTAGAAATTTCAACTTGATGCGTTATCTTTGTAAAATATATTCAGCTGTCGGTTAGAATATACGCGACAACAACTTTGTAATAAAATTTAGCACGTGCTAGAGGTTCCCGACACAGTTTCTTATACTCTGTTCCTTGTTAGTTCTGCTCTTGAAAGAATCCCGTTATCTTGTTTGTCTAAATCTTCGAGAACTTGAAATAAATATTGGTTTCGTTTCGCTTTATATTTTCAATGTTTTAAGAATTTTTTCGTGGGGGTGGGGAGTGACAAGCTCGGTTTTTATATTGCAAAAGATTATTTGAATTTTTTTTTATTTCCTCTTATTTTATTTATTTACTTTTTTGCGCACAGTATTTCTGGGTGGAATAAGTGGAATAAATGACATAAAATAACTTTTGTGCACACACATACTCTCTCTCTCTCTCTCACACACATACTCTCTCTCTCTCTCTCTCTCTCTCTCTCTCTCTCTCTCTCTCTCTCTCTCTCTCTCTCTCTCTCTCTCTCTCTCTCTCTCTCTCTATCTATCTATCTCTATCTATTTATCTATCTCTTTCTCTCTCTATCTATCTATCCCTCTCGTTCCCTCTCTCTCTCTCACACACATGCACAGACAGACAGACAGACACACGCACACACACACGCACAGACATTCACACGTATAGATATACACACGCAAACACTCAAAGAAACCGATAGCCCGACACACTGACACACAAATATACAAATGTAGATACTAATACACACATCTACACTGGTACGCTCGCAGACACGCACATACACACATACACACACACACACACACACACACACACACACACACGCGCGCACAGAAGCGCGCGTGCATGGATGGGCGATGTATCGCGAGAGACGTTTAAGCCTTGCCTACATTACGTAGCATTACTTCATCCGAATCTGTGGGTTCTGTAAGTAAGGCCTGCGACATCATTGGTGCCCAACTGCATCGATTATACCAAGATGAAAGACATACATGCATGGACAACGGCTGCTGATCTCTCTCTCTCTCTCTCTTTCCTTTTTCACTTTACAGATAAATCCCTGCCAAACTCTGCGACATATCGAAGAATTTTCTGGGAGCAGATATTCATACGGTCTAACAAACCTAAAATGAACACGGTTGTATTAGCCATTTCATATATACATACATGCATACATACACAAGTATAACCGCGCACGTCACGCGTGCACACATGCAAACACACACCTATATACGTGGCTGTGTAGTAAGACGTTTTCTTCCCAACCACACGGTTCCCGGTTCGGTCCCACTGCATGGCACCTTGGGCAAATATCTTCCACTATAGCCTCGGGCCGATTAAAACCGTGTGAATGAATTTGGTACACGGAAACTGAAAGAAGCCTGTCGTACATATGTGTATATGTGTGTTGTGTGTGTGTGTATGTCTTTGTGTCTGTGTTCCTCCCCTACCACCACTTGACAACCGGTGCTGTCACGTTTACGTCCTCGTAACATAGCGCTTCGGCAAAATAGACCAATAAAATAACTACCAGACTTATAAAAAGTAAGTTATGGGATCGACATATTCGACTAAAAATTCTTCAAGGTGGTGCCCCAGTATGGCCGCAGTCTAATGACTGAAACATGTAAATGATAGAATCTCTAAAACCTAATACACTCTTTTACTCTTTTACTTGTTTCAGTCATTTGACTGTGGCCATGCTGGAGCACCGCCTTTAGTCGAGCAAATCGACACCAGGACTTATTCTTTGTAAGCCTAGTACTTATTCTATCGGTCTCTTTTGCCGAACCGCTAGGTTACGTGGACGTAAACACACCAGCATTCCAGCATTGGTTGTCAAGCGATGTTAGGGGGACAAACACAAACACACAAACATATACACATACATACATACATACATACATATATATATA
>NC_068988.1:6751648-6758918 GCF_001194135.2 Octopus bimaculoides
TTCGTAAGCAAGTTACTTACCACACAGCCACTCCTGATTTTTATTTTATCTTAGTTTATTATAGTTTATTTATTTTTGTTTGTCGCATTTTCCCGCTAAAACAACTAACAACCGGTCTTAAAACCACACACACACACACACACACACACACACACACACACCCACACACACACGCACACACGCATAAATATACATGTTATGACTTGTGCAATTATTTCTCTTGTTACTGCAAACAGCCACAAGATGAAACTCGATTCAGCAACGTTCGTATTCATTTATACAAACCATCACGGAACTTAGCACCGGGTTCCACGTTGAAGTATCTTCTACTTAGGAACAAATCTATACTCCCATGTAGAGTTCTCCCTTGTGTCGGCCACTTAATAAACATCCAGTCAGCATAAGTGAAACATGCTGAAACAGCAAACAGGATTAATTAAACATAAACGATTGCAAAATATTGCCGGAAAGATTGTCTCAGATGTTTCAGGTTTGGAATACACCACATTAACTAAATATTACGAGGTGCGCTCTTCTAATAATAGTAATAATAATAATAATGATAATAAATGCCCGGATACAGTACCAGGCAGTGGCTCTCATGGCTTTTGATCTTAATTGATTGGAAGTATTATCATGTACATTGTTTTGTCTTGGTATAAAAAGATGGGCTACAGCAAATATTCTGCTTAATACCACAGATTTGCTTGTCAATTGTTGGACCTTAACCAATTGAGCATGTCCCTTGGTGGCTGATGATATGTGCTCCTCTGATCACGAGCAGAAGTAGTGGGGGAGCATCATAGCCATGTGTTGAGAGGAATTCTTTGGGATTTGAATAATTCACCACTAGAAACATGGATGTTTCGTTCATCATCCTTAAACAACCCTTATTCAGGGACCTTTTGAGTGGAATGGGCTATTCGACCTGAACAAAATTCTAACTGGGCTCCACCAGCAAATCATGCGCTGTTAATCTTGATATAAAATTACCATAGCGCTCACATATGGTTGTGATGCATGTACCTGGTGTACCCTTATCAGACGGGTAGTCATGATGGGTATAATGGGCTTTGTATGTTTTACCCCAGTGTCACCTTGATGCTCTCTACCATAATAATAATTGTTTGATCTTTTAGCACAAAGCCAGCAATTGTGAAGGAAGGAGACAAGTCGATTACATTTACTCCAGTGTTCAGCTGCTACTTATTTTATCGACCCCAGAACGATGAATGTCAAGGTCGACCTCAGCGGAATTTGAATTAAAAACATAAAGACGGACGAAACGCCGCTAAGCATTTTGTCCGGCATGCTAACGATTGTGCCAGCTCGCCGCCTTTATAATAATCCTTTCTATTATTGGCACAAGGCTTGAAATTTTGGAATTTTGAAATTTGAAATTTTGGATTACATCGGCCCCAATGCTTCACTAGTGTTTATTTTATCGACCCCGCAAGAATGAAAAATAAGGTTAACCCTGGCGGCATTTGAACTCAGAGCGTTATGTCGGAAGAACTATAGCACATATTTTTCCTGTATTACTATCAATTTAAGATCAATAATCTTCCAGTACGGACAAAAATTTTCCAATCACCCGAGGACTATATTGTTTATATTAAATACACGGCGTTAACAAAAGATTAGCACGACCAGCTTTTCTAAAACAGAATAAAAATACAACGATGAAAATAATATCAAATATTATTTCAAAAATAAATTATGTTTACAAAAGCTAGGTTTTCCAATTATTCGATGATTGTTTCTGTCAATCTGAAATATAAATGTTAATGGGTACGCCTGTAGCTTCAATAAAATATGCAACCAAAATATAAAGATAGGAAAACGCAATAAGTTATTTGGAAAAGCTCACAAGCCTTTATCACAACATCAACCAAACCATCAAATACTGTTACACATTGCTGATTAAACTATGTTTGCAATTCTATTTGGTTTGTGCTATTATTTTCCATCTAGATTAAAATTGCTTAACTAAATCGTCTTTCCATCGTAGTTGAGGCCTTCCGAGTGGCATTTTCTGCTGTCTTAGATACCACTTAGAAACTGCTCGAGTCCACCTTTTGTCTGTGATCCTTGCTACATGTCCGGCCTAGGTGAACATGTGCTTTCAGCACTCTGTGATTACATCGTTCACGCCATTCCCTTTTCAAATTATTTCATTTCGAATATGCAACCTTAATGACATTCCTAGCCTATAGAATAGATAAATCGCTTTAACAGCTTTTACAATATATTTAGGTTGAAAGCGGGAAAATCATAAAATAACTCAGATAGTTTTGATGTGATCAATTTTTGGATTAGTTTAATAACTTTTCCTCCATCAGCAAAACATACCGAGCGAAATAAATGAAAATATTTATACATACCCGCAGAAAAGCATGCGCAAAATGCGAGTACATACAAATATTCACAAATATTTACGCATCGAATTTCGTAGTTCACCTTAACAAGTGTGTATTTGGTCAGAAGAGTACAGAAATAACTAAACTGTCCCGAAGTGAATGGGTTATATTGAAACATAATTAAAGAATAAAACCATTGAATTTAATGAATTCTATCAGTGGCCAATCTACTTTCAGCATATAGGCATGATTGCTTCTGTGCCCTTAATTATAATTGATATATATGTATGCACACATATACATACAATATATATATATATATATATATATATATATATATATATATATATATATATATATACATACATACATACATACATACAGGCAGACAGACAGACAGACACATATATATAGATATAAAGAGAGAATGAGAGAAAGAGAGATTGTTTTTGCCTGTGTGAGAACAACACAAGGACGATTAGGAATTGAGGAATTTGACACATGTTGAATACAAAAAAAAAAAGAGAAACAATGGAAAATGTCTAAGAAAGACATACACCGAATAATATTTTAATTGGACGACTGGAAAGATCGATATTTTGTAGTAACACCAATGACGGTCAGTGAAATATATCAGACTCAACTCCATTGTTTAAGAAATAAATTAAAAACAAAAGTAAAAGTACTTTGAAGAAAAGGTTTTTGTCAAAGATACGTAAATAAGAAATAGAAAGTTTGGTAAATTGGTGAAGTACTTGTGTGTCTCGAAACGTAGCCAATTCTTCGAAATTTCTTAAGTTTTAATTAATGTCATGCGGCTCGTTTTTCTTCGTGTCATCCATAAAAACATCAACAGTTAGATTCCCCACACTTCTCTCCCACTCTGTTTGGTTGCTTATCGAATTTTATATTTGTACATACACACATACACACTCATACATAGACACAAACACACACACACATGTATGAACATATATATACATACATATAGATAGATAGATAGATAGATAGATAGATAGATAGATAGATAGATAGATAGATAGATATATGTACATATATGTGTTCTATATATTTGTGTGTGTTTATCTGTATGACCAAATTCTATGTAACGATATATTAATAAATCTATAAAAGTATCACCTCTTTATATACAACTTTTTCTGTATATACACATTCTGGCTCTCATTGTTCACTCCCGCTCTCTCTCTCTCTCTCAGTTTCTCTGTCTCTCTGTGTCTCTCCCTCTATTTCTTTCAGTCTCTATAACTCTCTCTCTCTCTCTCTCTCGCTCTCTCTTTTTCTCTGGATATATGTATATATAGTATATATAGGCATATATCGATATTTATACATAATTTTATAACACGTCTCTATATTTTTGTATACATACATATATGCATGTGTGTGTATGCGAGTGTGTGTGTGTATAAATATGTATGCGTTATAACATATTCCTTCTTATTTTGGCAATTTTAAGGCCAACAATTTTAAAAGATAAAGGAAAGACTATTTTAGCGACTCCAATGAACAACAGCTATTCGCGCCATCGACCCGGAAAGGATAAAAAGTAAAGTCGGTCTCGGTGAGAACAGAACGAATCTGAAGAAATCCAAAGGATTCTGCCAGTTTTGCCACCTTACTGACAACCAAATGTTGGGTTCAAATATTAGCACAAGGCAAGCAATTTCGGAGGAGAGGACTGGTCGATTACATCGACCCCAATGTTTTACTGCTACTTGATTTATCGAACCCGAAAGGATGAAAGGCAAAGTGGACCTCGGTGGTATTCGAACTCAGATTGAAAAGACGGACAAATGCCGCCAAGCATTTTTCTCGGTGCGCTAACGATTCTGCCAGATAGCCACCTTAGAATTATAAAACATTAAAAAATACATTTTGCACAGGGCAAACATTATCATCTAAATTAATTTAATACAAGGGGTTGACCAATTAGATTGTATATATATATATATATACATATATATATATATATATATATATATCATTAAAAGCTTACTCTCTACTCAGTGTTTCGCCCTGGATCTGGGCTTTGAACGACTGTGAAACAAATTTTAAGGTCGGAGAAAAGAGTGTTCAGACATTGTAGGTTAAGACAATGCTACTCGTGACATACTACTAGTTTAGAAAGAAAACAATGCATACTATTGAACTGATAAAGCGAGATATTTATTGTGAGGCTTGCTTAGGCCGCTGTATAACACGTCACCGACCATATTAACGCGCAGAACTGACATGGGTACTCAGGTAAAACCACAACGTACCCCTTAATATTTCTCGAGGTAACTGCCCCCTTTAAATCTATTCTTAGAACTTCTCCTTCTCCTTCACTTTTCTCTATTTTCTCCTTTTTTTCTTTCTCTTTCATCCTTCCTTTTGTCTACATGAAGTATACAGTAATTTCTCACCATATCGTGATTCAACTATCGCGGTTCGCCTATCGCGGTTCACTCATCGCGGTTTATTATTTGAGCTTACGTCAATACTTCTGTAGTGTTGTTTTGCATTTATAATAAAATAAATATATACAAATTACAGAAATAATTTTAAAAATATACAGTACTGCTTCTACTTCGTGGATTCTCACCTATTACGGGGTGTTTTGGAACGTGGCACCCGCGATAGTCGAGGGATTACTGTACTTACAAAAACCCCGAGGAATCTATGTGTGTATATTATACATACATACATATATGCACACACACACACACATATATATATATGTATGTATGTATTATGTATGTGTGTGCGAATGTATGTATCTATCGATCCATCTGTTTATTTCTCTCTCTCTCTCTCTCTCTCTCTCTCTCTCTCTCTTTCTGTATATATATATATATATATATATATATATGTGTGTGTATATATATATATATATATATATATATATATATATATATATATACATGCAGACATACACTCACGCACGCGCGCACACAACACACACACACACACACACACACACACACACACATACATGTATGTATGTATATAACGGTAGGTTTTGAATCTAATATACCTGGACTCCGTTTCAAAGCCATAAATTGATTTTACAGAAGAGCGCAGCTTCCTTCAGTTTACGGCAGAGGCATCTAATTAAGCGCCAACTCAGAGCAATGATAAAAACATTAAAGATAAACATGAAACAGAAAACGAAATACAAGACAATAACCGCAAACAGTATAAAAAATATATAGATCAGAACAACGCCACCTTCAACAGTAAAACAAGGTGTGCGAGGTCACTTGATATGCTAGTAATAGCAGCCAAATCACCACCGTTTCACATGATACTGTATTTTAAATGAAATGGCATGTTGAATATGGTATTACTATGTAGATGATGTTTGAAGCAAGGCAGGATGGTCATGGCTGGAACGCTTTGGTTATTTATTATTTCGAGCAGGATTAACGTGGGGTCAAGGAACAACAACAAGTCCATGAAATTCTACTCTGCGACTACTAAGCCTGCTAAAAATAGCAGCTAATCTCTTGCTAGGATAGTTACCACTCTTTATAACTGAAAATGAATGGAGTGGCCATCGCTGGAACGCGTCTAATCGTAGGTGTTCTCTAGATAAGAACAAAAATAACTGCAGGACAGTGTGGGGGTATTTCTGCTTATCCATTTCCATTGCTAGAAATAGCAGTCAAATTTCTCTGAAATGACACCTTACTGTCTTAAACAATAATGGAAATATAGGATAATGTAGTCCAAGGTAAATTAAATCATTAATGAACAGACGTTTTGGTCACGGTAGGATCGACTTAGGAGTGATTTGGATATGTTTCGGCTAATTAGGGTTGACCTACGGCTGAAAAATACTATTAGCAACAATAGTAGTAGCAGCAGCAGCGAGCCATAGAATGAGGCCTCCAGATGGTGGCTCGCTTGCTAGAAATAGCTAGTGATAAGGCGGCGAGCTGGCAGAAACGTTAGCACGCCGGGCGAAATGCTTTGCAGTATTTTATCTGCCGCTACGTTCTGAGTTCAAATCTGAGTTAAAGAGCATTTAAGGCACATAATGCTTTATGAGTACAAAAATGGAAACTCTGCAGCCGATGCGACTCGGAACATTATCAGTTGAAGAATTGGCAATACAGCTTAGTTCAAACCATACAACTGTTCATCGTCATCTGCAACAACTTTCTATATGTGACAGTGGATTTTCATCGATGAGTTCATGAACCTTGGTTCTTTTCCCTAAAACTATATATATACACACACATATGATGGACATTTTCTGTCTACCACTTTTTTCACTAGGCATTAGTTAGCCCAAGAATATAGCACGAGAGAATTGCGCAAGATACCACGCAGTTGGACCAAACTCGAATCTACGAAGCAGCGAGGTAAATATCTTCACCATACAGCCAAAACAGAAAGAAAGAAAGAAAGAAAAGAGGAAAGAAAAGACGAAAGAAAGAAAGAAAGAATA
The DNA here is from genome assembly GCF_001194135.2 of Octopus bimaculoides. Taxonomy (NCBI): domain Eukaryota; kingdom Metazoa; phylum Mollusca; class Cephalopoda; order Octopoda; family Octopodidae; genus Octopus; species Octopus bimaculoides. The sequence continues at coordinate 6,758,465 of NC_068988.1, forward strand.
ATAATAATAATAATAATAATGATGATGAGAAGAAAAAGAAGTAAACCATCTTCCTAAAAATACTAATAATATTACTAGTAATAATAATAATAATAATCATTATGATAAGCATTGTGACATGGATACTTGTAAATTAGGGGCGAGGCCAGCTGCTTTGATAATCTTGTGTAGTTTTGTCTGGAACAAAGGATCGTTTTGTTTAGCTAAGTTTGGCACCTGGTGATTGCAGGATCGAAATCATGTTTGCTCTATCTTACAAATTACATTTTCACAGAAAATAACATCTACCACAATCTGTTTCCTATTTTCTTGTTAGTTGTAGTTTTTGATATATTTTTTATTTTTATTCAATTTTTGTTTTTGTGTGTGTGTATGCTTGTTGTTATGTTTATTTGTATTATCTGTGTTTTACTTTTGTCGTATTATTATTGATTCTGTTTTTTTTTTTTTTTTT
>NC_068988.1:6758928-6759441 GCF_001194135.2 Octopus bimaculoides
TTTTTTTTTTTGTTTTGCTTTTTTCCCTCCCTCCGTTGCTTGTTTGTTTTGTTTCGGGGCGTGTGGAATATCTTGTATTTGTTTTGCGTTCATTGATTCGTTCGTCGTAGAAATATGAAAGCAAGAGATACAGATATCAACTGGTAACTATGTTAACTTATACGTCACACTCTCTCACTCTTTCTCTTTCGTCTTCTCACTACGTATCGTCAGTATAGTTACATATAACGGGTATATAATGCATAAAACTGATATGAATATGCATTGTTAATATATCTATACACGCATATATGCATATATATATATATATGTGTGTGTGTGTGTGTGTGTGTGTGTGTGTGTATGTATGTATACACACATACACTAAGAAAATTATATTTACATATACACACATGGGTTCACTTATATATGTATATATCTATATACATATATGCATGTATGTATCTATATATACGTGTATATATACATATGTATATATATATATATATATATATATATATATATATATATATA
>NC_068988.1:6759649-6762171 GCF_001194135.2 Octopus bimaculoides
GCATACACACATATACACTGCAGTATAAACCATTCTCGCAGTTACCCCGTTTTTCATGCCGTGACAACGACAACTCGTTCATTTACTTTCGCTGTACGCCATCTTAAACTAACACAATATACAGATTATTGTTATTTTTATAATCTAGCAGATTCCGATATTATCATCTTCAAAGCTATGGCTTATTTTGGTATCATTGCTTATTCGTCAGTAATTTGGTAAGTATTCCGTTTGTTTGCTGCTTTCACTGGAGAGAAGAATTATTGCCCCTCGTGTATATTTGCGTGCGGGCGGTTTGTTTGGCAATGGCGAGGGCGTTTTGGCCTGCCTCTTGGGTTGCATGACTACGTTAGGTTTGAATGAATGATGTTGGTTCTTCATATCGACATATATGCACGTGTATGTATGTCTTTTTCTCTGAGTGATGTATCTCTTTCTCCCCCCCCTCTCTGTCTCTCTGTTTCTATCTCTGTTGCTCTCTCTTCCTCTCTTCTCAATCATATACGTGTGCTTAATATATACTCATGTCTAGTGATACACATGGAGATACACACATGCTGTATCAAAGAGTTGCCGGGCTAATTATGTTTAATAAAAATAAAAACTCATTAACTTGAGTTTTTAACATCGTTTCCTTCGAAAACGTCACCTTGCGCAGCAATACTCCAGTCCCAGAGTTCTTGCAATTCTTTGAATCCGGTTTAGTAGTCGTTTTCCATGAGCAGGTCGAGGACCTTCTGCAATTTACTCTGAGTCTAGACAACGGTGTTAAAACGATGACCTTTGAGCTGCATTTTCCTCTTGGAGAAGAGATGTAAGTCCGCAGGTGCAAAATCTGACGAATAGGGCGGGTGCAGAAGCGACACCATGTTGTTTTTGGCGAGAAACTCACAAATGAGGAGAGCCCGGTAACAAGGTGCACCACAGATCCGGTCGCTTTCGCCGAGTGACTTCCTTCAAACGCTTCAAAACGTCTCAATAGAACCCTTCTTCGGTCGTACAGATGAAGGCTTCTTCCATTGTGACGATCGCTGTTTCGTTTCAGGATCGTACCTAACTCTTATCACCGGTGATGACCCTCTACATGAAGGACAAGAAATCAGTGATACACTGACGGAGATATCGACAGGTTTCGACGCGGTGGTCAGCAGGTGCGGGACAAGCTTGGCAGAGACATATTTTCAATTCAGACATTAGCTTTTCCTGCACGGACCCATACAACAGACCAACAATATCAGCAATGTCGCTGATTGTCCTCCGAAAATCCTTGTGCACAAGCTGATAAATTTTCTCCACATTTCCGGAGGTAACCCTGGTGGCAGGTCTTCCAGATCGTTCATCATCTTCCAGGGACGTCCTTCCGATTTTGAGACTCCCACGCCACTCTAAACATTGCGTACGACCCATTGCCTCCTCGCCGTAAGCTTGCCGAAGCATGCTCAATGTCTGTGTATCAAATTATCCCAGTTTAACGCAAAATTTCACGTTCGCTTTTTCTTCCTGTCCATGACAAATTCGTAGACTGCAGCATACACGTGATTACAAAGACACAAATTTCAAAATTTGCGAAGTAAGCACAGCAATATCACTCAGCACACAGCCTCATGAAGGTCACTACTAGGTGTCACTACACATGCAATCATATGCTGCCACCTGTTGGTGCGCTACAGACCTAGTCCGTGAAGTTTTTGATATCATCTCTTATATATATCACATATGTATGTGTGTGCGTAAGTTTATGCGTTCAAGTTTAAACTCTTTTGAGATTTATTATGCATTTTCTATATTGGGTATATCCAGTTCTCACCTATAGTCCATACCCCCCACCCACATAAAGTTATACTTGTTCTATACTTAAGAGATGAGGAATTATGTACATTATTTACATTTGACGCCTATTTGTCTTCATCTTGTTTGTTGTTAAGATAACGTTTCGGCTAATATACCCTCCAGCCTTCATCAGGTGTCTTGGGGAAATTTACATTATTTGCAATTGACGGATATTTGTCCTCATTTTGTTTGTTGCTAACCCAGATTCGAAATTTCCCCAAGATACCTGATGAAGGCTGAAAGGTATATCAGCCGAAACGCTGTGTTAACAGCAAACGAGATGAGGATAAATATCCGTCAAATGTAAATAATGTAAAGTTATACTTGCAACCCTTTATTTGGTCAAGTCGCTACCTAACTACTAGTTAGATACTGTGCTGCTTAAGATCGGTGATTGACGAAGTCCAACGTTTTCAATGTAAAATGATCGTACAGTATTAGGGAAAAATCGTTGAAGTGCTGGACAAATTGCTTTGCGATAATTTGAAATGAAGAGAAATGGAAAATCACAACCGAAATATTCATCAAGGGCAAGGACACACACCAGTGGTGAAACTTTAGGTTTTACAACCTGTTTCATAGTAAAGGAATTATCGCATTCAGTGAGTTAAAATGGAAATGTACTGCACACGATCTCAGATCAGGTCACCTTCTATGCAAGTACATCTCCGTAATATAGAAATATATATATA
>NC_068988.1:6762377-6763695 GCF_001194135.2 Octopus bimaculoides
ATATATATATATATATACATATATATATGTGTGGGTGTGTGTATATATATGCATATATATATATCAAATTGAAGAAACTGGAGTCAAGAAGGAGTACGGTTGGACATTTATTTATTATTCGCTGCAATTGTTTCGACGCATAATACATGTGGATGAGCTTTATACTGCACTCTACCACATTCCTAAAAATGGAACAACAACGCAATAGAGTACAATAAAACATTTGGACAGATAGACGTTACAGAAGTGGACAAGCGAAACAACAATTAGAAGGACAGGCAAAAGAAGACGGGTCATTCGTGGCCTTCTTTCCTCAGTCAAGTCCCAGAAGTCATGACCGTTTCGGGCAGGGACACTGAGACGGTTCGATCTGGTCACCACCCAAAATAGTCTAAGCTCATATATATTTATATATACATACATATATGTGTGTATGTGTGCGCTCGCGTCGGTGGGGCATGTGTGTGCTTATGGAAGGAGATAGAATGAGGCAGGGTTATAGACTGGAAAATATTCAGGTATAAGTTGTTGGTAAACAATTCTAAATCATACACGCATATATATATATATACACATATATATATATAGTGTGTGTGAGAGAGAAAGAATGAGAGAGAGAGAGAGGGGTAGAGAGAGAGAGAGAGATAGAAAGAAAGAAAGAAAGAAAGAAAGAAAGAAAGAAAGAGAGAGATACATACATACATACATACATACATACATACATACGTGCATACATATATAAATGTATATAAGCCATGCATGTACGTCTCCACATATTTACCCACATCCAAACGTATGTCCCTGTGTCTGTGTGCGCGCCGGCGACGCGCATGCCTATACGCCTGTGCATATTAATTACTAATGTAAAAACAGTTGACCGACCACCAAAGTGGAAACCCTTTACGAAACATTTTCCACCAAAATCTCTATAGATAAGAAACCCATAATTGCAAGAACAGAGGGGAATACACAGGATTTCAGCTGTCTTGCTTAATGTTTAAATGATAAAATAGAACTTAAATCACAATCTACAATCTATGATGTCCTAACTTTTCTTCTGTAATAATCTTCGGTTTGTTTATGTGCGAATGAAACGGATGAAATGATTGTTAAGTTTCTCTGTTGTCTCACTTCATGAATAGAATCCTTCTTTGTTGTTAGCTGTCTATGCTTTGCTTCGTTTCTTTTTTTTTTATACTTTTGTTAAATTCGTTAACATTTTCTCGGTTTTATCTCCTGCGTTTGAACTATTATTAAATACATAGATAGGTTCGCATATTTTCGGAGAGAAAGAAAGAGAGAGAGAAAGAGAGAGAGA
>NC_068988.1:6771508-6778587 GCF_001194135.2 Octopus bimaculoides
ATCCCCAGTCCTCCATGTAACGGTTGTTGACAGCAAATGGATCGCCTCACCATCGGAACGCCACCCTTCCACAGAAAGCGGAAAAGTATGCGTTCTAGTTTCGTGATGGTGGCATCGGGACAAGGCACGACGGTCAGGCGGTAATCGATGACTGATGCGATATACACATTAGCCACCTCTGCCCGGCCTTTTAGAGATAACTTTCTCTCAGCCCATGTTTGGCTGAGTTTGATCACTCTACTGGTGATCTCGTCCCAGTTCTTATCCATTTGGAGGTCCGGACTGAACCAGACCCCGAGCAGTTTAACCGGTCCGTCCGTCCAGATAGATAGATAGATAGATAGATAGATAGATAGATAGATAGATAGATAGATATGTATGTTTGCGTGTGTATGTTTCTATGCAGGCATGTATGGGCATATGTACGTACGTATATATTTATATATGTCTTCTCTCCCCCCTTTTTAATTTTAGAGGGAATTCTGACCGGCTAGTTCTCTCCCTTTTGACCGTCTCGCACGCTCCCTCACAATCTTGCCACCAAATACTAGCAAGGGTGCGAAGGAAAATATCCTCTTTTAACCATCATCATTTGAATCTTTAGAAAGTATTGTAGATTTCTATAGCCCCAGGTATCATGATCATTTGTAGCGAATGAATTAAAGATTTGCATTGACTCCGCAAGATCCCAAGTTCAGCCATACTTTACTCCCGACGGTTTTGTATGTATCTTCTTCTTCCGATGATAATATGTATGAAGCTAAAAGTTTATCTTGAGTAGCGCATTTGCAAGCTCCTCATCAGTGGTCCGTAGATGTCTTCTTTCGCTTGTATTTTTCGAACCACATTCATCTCCAGAAGCAAGATGATTTCCACAATCGAACATGTCTTTTCTTTGTGGTCCCACACAATGCCATGTAGCCAGTTGTGCTTAGGTTGGTGGTTCTTTCCAATATTTAAATACCACCAATTTGCTTTCAATATGGTTAACTTCCTTTGTAGGTATTTTTTTCTTTTGTTTTCCTGTTCCATTCAGTTTAGGCCATCGCTTTATGCCTCATAAAAAAGATATTATCTGGAAGACAATGTTTCGCAGTTGGCAATAATGTGGTTATATTTAGGTATATAAGTGATATATATATATATATACATACATACATATATATGTGTGTGTGTGTGTATACATATATATATATATATATATATGTGTGTGTGTGTGTGTGTGTGTGTGTGTGTGTGTGTGTGTGTGTATTGATGTATGTATATATATAAATAGATAGATAGATACTTAGTACATACATATATGTATGCATGAAGGCATGTATGCGAATGTATGAACAAAAGATAAATGAAGATGGAGGACTTTACTGGCAGCTTCTTGTACACGTGACAAGCGTCAACCTATCACAATCAAGCGCAGAGGTAAATGAGAAATGAAAGAAGATGAATTTATTTTTGTTTGTTCAGTCCTTACTTCATAATCTTATTCGTTTTACTGGTGTTTGCCTTTTATTTATATCTGAATAATCTATACATTTTTCTGCTTGACCCTCTCAGCTTGAGAAGCGGTGTTTGTTTGCTTATGTTTACTCTAAATTAGCGGTTTGGCAAAAATAAAAAAAACAGAACTGCAGTCATAGGCGCTGGCGAGGCTGTGCGGTAAGAAGATTGCTTCCCAACCACATGGTTTCAGGTTCAGCCCCACTGCGTGACACCTTATGCAATTGTCTACTTCTATAACGTTGGGCCGCACAAAGCATTGTGGGTTGATTTGGTAGACGGAAACTGAAAGAAGCCTGTCGTATATATATATGTTTGTGTGTGTGTGTGTGTTTGTCCTCCCACCATCGCTTCACAACCGACGTTGGTGTATTTACGTCCCTGTAACTTAGCGGTTTGGCAAAAGTGACCGATAGAATAAGTTCTGGGCTTAAAAGTGAATGAAAGAAATAAAAGAATAAAATCGTTTCTACTTTAGGCACAAGGCCCAAAATTTTGGTGGGCCAGTCGACTAAATCGACCCCAGTACGCAACTGGTACTTAATTTATCGATCTCCGAAAAGAATGAAATAATATAAAAAGACAGCGTATGTTCAATAACCTAGCGGTTCGACAAACAGATCTTTACTAAAATAAGCACGAAATATTTGAGGAAATAAAAGCTTCACGGCAGTGCTCCAGCATGACCGCAATGGAGTGGGCTTCGATAATGGATTGAAAGAATGAAGAACAAAGAATGAAGAGTAAAGATTAAAGAGTAAAGAGTAAAGACTATTTGTTATATTCTCGATGAAACAACGGGCTTCGCTGAAAGACGTGAAACGTAATGATGTTGGTGGGGGAGATGGTGGGGGTTACCAATACGGAGGCAGTGGGGGAAGTGGTGGTGGGGCTGCACTAGTGGTGGTGGCGACCGTGTTGAGGTGGTGGTGATGGTGGTGGTGATGATGGTGATGATGATGGTGGTGACCATGACGGTGGGGTGTGACGAAAAGTAGGATAGTGTTTGTGGTGGTGATGAGAAGGAGAAGGAGGGGGATTTAGAGAAAGAGAGAAAGAAAGAAAGAAAGAAAGAAAGGGAATACTGTTTTATTTGTTGTCGCAACGCTACGTATTTTAGGAATGCGCCTGGTGTCTTTTGTTTGTTCATCAAACACACACACAGACACACACACACAAACAACACGCGCATGCATACATACATACATACATACATACATATATAAATACACAAATCCATTCATAAATACATAAATACACATATATATATATATATATATATATAGGAATGATTGTATGTGCATGAATATATATATGTATATCTGTCTATGTATCTATCTATCTTTCTATCTATCTATACATGCATATACATTTATATATATATATGTATATGTTCATATACACATGAGTGTATATGCATATGTATGTGTATATGTATGTATATATGTACGTATATATGTATGTGTATATGTATGTATGCATGTATGTATATATGTATGTATGTATGTATGTATATATGTATGTATGTATATAATGATGTATGTATGTATGTATATGTATGTATATAATGATGTATGTATGTATGTATGTATGTATGTATGTTTATATATATATGTATGTATGTATGTATGTTTGTTTGTATGTATATATGTATGTATATATGTATGTCCGTATCCCAACGACACACAGAAGGCCATTTCAAGTATGCTGCGGTCGGAAGTCATAAGGTGTAAGAACAGACGTAGCTAAGTACCGATTTATACTTAATCCACGTTTCCTTCATTGTCGCACACACACGCACACATACTCATACACGCAAGCACGTGCAGTAAGACTCACAAAAACAAAAACAAAAACAAAAACAAAAACTATAGTGAAAAATAAAATTGTGACGATGACGGTATCAACAAGAGGAACAACAATTAGAACAACGGCTATAACAAATAGAAAATGGATAATGATGATGATGATAATAATAATAATAATAATAATAATAATAATAATAATAATAATAATAATAATAATAATAATAATAATAATAATAATAATAATAATAATAATAAGAAGAAGAAGAAGAAGAAGAAGAAGAAGAAGAAGAAGAAGAAGAAGAAGAAGAAGATTAAATAGCGGATGTGTTTGCGCGAAAGAGGATAAAGGAGGAGGATAGGAAGCAAGAAGTTTTAAATCTTGATGCTTTTGTTTAAACAAACCCTTCTGTTACCACTGTAACAGAAATGACGAGAAAAGAAGAAAGAACAATGAACAAATATATCCAAAAAGAGACAAAAAAAAAATTTTCAAATACAAATAATTCTTTTCTTTTTTGCATTCGTGCTTTTGACTTCTTGTTTTTTTGTTTTTCTGTGTGTTTGTGTAATTTATGGCCAGTGTCGATAAACAAATGCATCACCTCAAGATCAATATTTGTCTATGTGCTGTGACCTTGCTCTGCTGCTGTCATATGTTAAACGCTAATTGACATGTGATCCACTCATGCTCCCCCGAACCAACACACCGCCTCAACCAACCCCCAATACATCGTTTTATAAATGAACGAAGGGACTTCGGCTTGCATGTTCGACTGATAAGATTGTTTGCATGCTTAAGGAGTTGTGATTGTTGATAGAAGAAGGAAGAATGGTTTCTAACTAAAGCAGCACAAGGCCACATATTTGAAGATGACAACGTTTGGTTCGATGCTCGACGTATTTTAACAACCGTCCGTATAAGCATAAACCCACATATTTTAAGTTAGCAAATGCTTGGCTGGGGGCTCAACGTATTCAAACAGCTGTCGATATAGGCATCAAGCCACGTATTTTAAGATGACAATGATTTGGTTCGGGACTCTTCGCCGTCGATATAGGCATAAAGCTACGTAGTTTACGATGACAGATGTTTGGCTCCCTGTCCTGCGTATTTCAACAGCCCTTGGTATAGGCATAAAGCCACTTTTTTTTAATGACGACAGAGGTTTGGTTTGCTGTTCTACGAGTTCAAACTGATGAAGAATTAGGGACCTTTTGTGTTTGTCTTCCGTCCATTTGTGCACTCCGCACGTTATACGTTTTTTTTATACACGTCGTTTGTGTATTTACAATACATTTTTCATTTATATATGTGGGCATGCGTGTGTCTGAGTGTATGTGTGTGTTTGTGTGTGTGCTTGTGGTTGCGTGTGTGTATTTGTGCGCTTGTGTGTGTGTTTGTGTGTTTATGTGTTTGCGTGTGTGTGTATTTGGATGTGCGTTGTGTGTTTGTGTGTGTGTTTGTGTGAGTGCTTGTGTGTGTATTTGTGCCTTGGGTTTGCATGTATGTATTTGTATGTTTGTGTGTGTGTGTGTGTGTGTGTGTGTGCGTGCGTGTGTGTGTGTGTGTGCGTGCGTGCGTGCATGTGTGTATGTGTATACATACGGTAAATGAGAGACGGACGATGTAAGATACTAGAATTTTTATTAATCACCACGATTGTTTCGACACATCTAGCATCGATCCTTCACGGGAGGAAGAATTCATTAAAACTCACAAGGTTTCCGAGAACGACGAGGGAAAGAGAAGACGCCAACCTTAAACCAAATCCTGGGTCGAATGATTTGAAACAGATTTGTCTCCGCTAAAGACAACTCAGGTGCTAAACCAGATGAAAGATCAGGTCACCCTGTTTGATAGCACCTGCTGGGGGCGGGATTTGAAGTTAGGACATACAGCACAGGACCAAACACTAGAAAATACCGCAAGGTGTGTGACAAATGCGACTATTGGGTGGATTTGCTAATGCACTTTGTTGTGTCGGAATATTTTTATGCAGGTCGCAGAGAATCGGATTAAAATACCACGAGATTTTTATTTCGACGCTACTAACAAATCCATCAATTCATCATCATCATTAATATCATCATCATTAATATCACAATCATCATCATCATCATCACCATCATCATCATCATCACCATCATCATCATCAACATGATCAACATCGTCATTAGCACCACCCCCATCACCACCATCATTGTCATTACCAACACCACCACCACCACCACCACCACCATCATCATCATCATCATCTTTAACATCGATATCTTTCGTTCTGCATGTGATACTTCTCCTGCGAAAACCCTACTGCTATGTCTGTGTGTGGCATGCTATTTGCGCAACCAGAACACAACAACGCCAAATGCCACATCTCGTTGTGCTTCAGATTAAAAGACAAGGTCAGGATGAATTCTACCAGCTCCGTTGACGCAACCAAATTATTTAACGAACATCAACAGAAGAACAAACTCCAAAGAAGGAAACAAATTTAGATATTATCGGTGAATCATGAAATATATGTGTGTTTGTATGAGCGCTCGTATTTGTATATGTGTATATGTGTGTATATATATGTGGATGCATATACACATACACACACACACACGCACACACACACACACACACACAGACACACACACACACACACACACACACACACACACATATATATATATATATATATGTATATATATATAGAATTAAAACAGGGTAAAAAATCAGATATTAATTAATATCGATTTATTACCAGGAAGCCAGCACATTGAAAGAATCAGAAAGATTCAGAAAAAATATCTGAGATCTCAGAGGATTAATGTATATGTGCATATAACGACGACCACTAAGCGGACAGTTAATGTGCTAGAGGAGGATCACATGTAATGTGTCCACTAAGACCTAATAGTTCTCAAAAGAAATTCAGCGAAATACCAAACCGCATGCGGGCAAGACAGTGAAAATTACATAAAAAAAACATTATTATTCGTGGACCGGTTTCGAAATTAACAGGAATCCAACAGGATAGAAGCAGAAAAAGACAGCCCAGCCTTGAGAAAAGTGGCGAAACTGCAACGATGCCTAGGATCCTATAGCAAGCGGAGGGTTTAAGTAGGTAAAGAAAATCACGTTAAAACAATTTGCGTTAGAGGACATGTTGGAGTTTCAGCAAGAGAGGAAAAAAGATGCAGAGGTCACGGTTTGCATGGTTTGTCTGTCTGTCTGCTAGAGTAGAGATAACGTCCAGCTGAACAGCAAAAACAAAAACAAAACAATAGATGCGATAGAATCTACACCATCAAAAGTAGACACAGCTTCTACTACTACTACTTACTACTTCCCACTACTACTGCTGCTGCCGCGGCTGCCACTATACTACTACTACTGCTACTACTACTACTACTACTACTACTACTACTACTACTACTACTACTACTACTACTTCTGCTGCTGCTGTAGCTGCAATAACGTAGGGGATAACAGCACAGGATACAATATCAGAGGCAACACTATCAACACAACAACAACAACTACAGCATGGATGGTAACAGCAGAAATAACAACAACAACAACAAGAGAAAACACCAGAAAACAAAGACAGCAGATACAACAACAAGAACAACACCTACAAACAACAGAAAAACAAAACAGCAGCACTAATAACAACAACAATAACAAAATCAACAACAGCAATGATAATAAAGTAAACACGAATAAAAGAAGTGACTATAATGGCGGTCTCGAGTGAAAGAGAGAATGGTGGGTGTATATAT